>NC_086155.1:15052787-15352787 GCF_035149785.1 Candoia aspera | reverse complement strand
GTTATAGCTAAGGTGTCTCCTTTGTTGGCTTCTTTTCATGTTACTGAGATTGAGGTATCACACTCAATAAATCTCTGATCACCATTTACTAACAGTGAAATTTGTGAGCCTGCTGGCAAAATTATAATTTCCAGGGATTAGAGCGGTGTTTCTTACCCTCAGCAACTTTAAGCTGTGTGGACTTCAGCTCCCAGAATTCCCCAGCCAGCCTTCTCTGCTGTGGCCCCCGCCCTTTGGAACACTCTTCCCCCAGAGGTGAGGCTGGCCCCCACTCTCCTGGCCTTCTGGAAAAGGTAAAAGACCTGGCTCTGACATCTTGCTTGGGGCGGGAAGGGGGGTAGTCAATCCTGGGGGTGGCTAGCACCTTAAAGTGGTCCCCATGTATTTATGAATCTGATTGCCATCTTGGATGCTATTTTATACTTTATACGTCATGTAATATATCTTGTTTTTATTGTATTTTAATCTTTTTAGCTTTATTGTAAACCTCCCAGAGTCCCTCTTTTGGGGGAGATGGGTAGTGATGAAATTTGATAAATAAATAAAATAAATTTTAAAAAGGAACTTGGAGTGGCTTTCAAGATTCTGTCACTATACCTTACAAGAATAAAATGGCATTCCTAGAATCCCTACAGTGTCTTTTTCTAGTCCTGGCCTACCTTGAAGGATTGACACTAAGACAGTACAATCTCCACATAGATTGGTAAAATTCCTGCCTAAAATTTATTTATTATTTATTTTCTATCCCGCCTTTATTTTGTTTATAAATAACTCAAGGTGGCAAACACACTTAATATTCCTTCCTCCTCCTATTATCCCCACAACAACCACCCTGTGAGGTGAGTTGGGCTGAGAGAGGGTGACTGGCCCAAGGTCACCCAACCGGCTTTCATGCCTAAGAGGACTAGAACTCACAGACTCCTGGTTTCTAGCCGGTTGCCTTCACCACTAGACCAAACTGGCTCTCCTAATCCTAGAGAAAAAATCCTAGATAATTTCTATTCTACCACTCAAAAATAATTTCTATTCTACCACTGACAGTAAAGATGGCCAGATGGGCCAAGGGTTTGACCCAGCAATAGACAACTTGTCTTATAGCATGTACCTAATGTTGTAATTCATGCACTCAAGACAGTTCCGTATATTCATCTATTATGGCCATGAATGTCCATCAGTGAGGCAAACCTACAGTCAGGTTATTACACTCAGATAGTCATTATTAAACCAATTTGCTGAAGAGTCTGATGCAGATGGGGATCCACATCCCCATCTGGGCCTGCTGTTGTGATGCGGGTGACTGCAGCTGAATTAATATAAAGTTTTAATCTAAAGGAGAAATAAGATGGTGATTTTATTCTTCCTTTTTGACATAATCAGCAGGATATGCCCAATAAATGCAGAGTAACCATTTCCCCTAAGGTGCCTGAGTTCTGTTCAGCAGTTTATAAAAATCAGGAAAGTGCCTTTTAGTATTCACAAACTGCTACCCTAATCTTTGCATTTCACTGTTTGGAGTGATCATTTCCATCTAATATTAGCACTATAATTTTACATTTATAGAATGAGAAAATATCTAGAGACTTGTATCAAGAAGAAAGTGACTCATTTGGTGAAATATGGTGCAAGATTTTCCAAAATGTACCAGTCCCTGACAACTGTTAAAGATTGGTATATTTCTGATGCTGAATATTAATAAAATGCCAGAATTTTCCATGGTTAAAGCATTTAGTACTAAGGAAATAATATATGCATATCTGAGCTATTCATCCATATGAATAGTGTTAAAGAGCTGTTAAGAATTCAAGGATCTGGGCAATTATAGTAGTCAGGAATATTTGTGCATTTTTTCTCTTCATGTTAATGTCTTTTCTCTAACCCTCTAAAGAAAACATCAGTATGAAACAACTAGGAAGGCATGCTCTGAGTTTCCTCTTTTTTTACATAGTAATTTTATTAAAGATTACAATTTACAACAATAAAAACTAATACAAAGTAAAAGAAGTAAAAGAATAAAAAGAAAAATAGAAAGTGCACAAAAGAAAAAATAGAAAAAAAGAAAAAAAAGAATATAATAAAGAAAAAGAAAAGCAATATATAAAGGAGTGGCTTCCCCCTTCATCACAAGTATAAACAATTTTAGTAAGTTATCACCTTCTCTTAAAATACAACCAATGACCTCTTCTTCCCATATCCCATCTTTTATCTATAAACAAATCCATAAAGCCTCATTGTTCAGTCCTGATGTCAGCAAAAGTCCATTAAGGGTTACCAGAGATAACAACATGTCTATTTTAACCTTGATCAAATAAACCAACTTTATATTCCTTCCTTTTACTTCTAACAATCTTGATCTTTAGTCACTTCAAATAATGTCCTAGAACGTCATTTCTTTTCATTTTTTCTTTGTTCCTTCTCACAAAATACTTCAAAGCTTTAGCAAGCCTCTTTTATAAATCCAATATAGAAAAATTATCCAGGTCACTCTCTTGGTTTGTTATTTGTATATCCCTTTTAATTATAAAGACATCAGCCAGTTTCTTTGGTATGTCCACTGTAACATATTTTTCCATGTCATTCTTGCAGCCTGTCATTTTTAAATCTGCTTTCAGATCAGTCTCAATCTTGTCAGGTAAAAATTGTTCCATGACATCATTTAAACACAGTCTATCTATAGAGACAGGCACTCTTGAAATTAATTTCTGGGTCCATTGTTCAAAAATATCCTTCAATACATCCGATGTTAAAATATTTTGCTTCATTCTGTATTAGTAAGTTGAGTTTCAGTGTTCTTTTCCTTTAATTGTAATATTTAGTTCCTTCTAGTGTCCAATTTTGTCCCTTCTAAATTGTCCCTGCTAAAACACTGGCTGATATATACATATACATATACACATGTCTGATTATGTGTTTTTTTTAAGAATTCAAATCAAAAGCATTTTCCCACAGAAAGATTCTTTATTATTAATTCCAAAATCTTATTTCAAATTTATCTGGACCCTTTGTCTATCTGTAACTTTCTAAAATCAAAGTTTTAATCACACTTTTGCTGTTTATTCCAGAAAAAAAAAGTTCTTGAACTTGTATTTAAAACTTCTTTCACTAAGGATTGAAGGAACCTCACCTGGTGCTGTAAAACTTGTTGATCCAAGGTTCCTAAAAGCTGAAAAGCAGTTAACAAGCAATTTCTGAAAGTGATTAAAGAAGGTAGTATGTGAACCCAGAGTCCTTTCAAAGGTGCCGACTGTGATTTGAGCAAGATGGCTATTCCCTCATCTCCCAGAGCTCTAAACCTGCTGGAGTTTAGAGAATCGGTGTGCGTGTGCACGCACGCCAGTATTTTAGCAGGGACAATTCCATGAAATAGAAATTGTCTCTGAAAATTAAGGCCATTTGAGTCTATGGGCAGCTCCTACTTATTGCCTTACCAATGACATTTTAATCCATTACCATCTTTCCCATGATTGAATATTATCTTACAAAACATAATATGTTGTTTACATTCCCAAGCTATAAACTGCAATCTTCAACCTCTTTAGAAAATAAATCCTACTGAAAAAGACTGAATCTCATTTCCAAGCAAGGATACTCAGGACCTTAGCTGTAATGTCTCTAAGAGCTTCTTAGCTAACTGCCAGGATCAAATTCCTGGTTTAAAAAAAGTTGCTGCTTTGCATTTCCCTTCTAGCTGCAGAGTATTTTAGTCCCATGGACAAGAAGCAAATTGGATACAGTCAAAGTAATAAAGGTGCATTCTTATGTTACTGCAATAGCTTACTTCCTCCAGGCTTTGTCTCACATTAGTAGCTTTGCTTTCTGGTTTGCTTTTCAGCATTTATACCCCTTCTAAAAGTAAAGAAAGCTTGCAAAATTTAAGTTTAAAACTCTGCTAAAACCTAATCAAATCAGGGAATATTTAGCTAGTGAAACTAAAGTGCCTCAGGGTGCCTGGCTTCCCCTCCCTGGGATGGATGGAGAGGAGGACAGCAGGAGGTCCCCAGCCTTGGGAATTGGAGGGCCTGGATTGGGGGATGATGCTGCCTTTGGGGAGATGGTGGTGGGCCAAAGTATTATGGTGGTGATGGGTATGGGAAGATTTGGCAGGAGACAGGAAGCGGGCCATTTTCAGGGAATGTAGGGCCAATGTCTTATACCAGTTTTGCATTCCAGCTCCTTGCTCTCAGCCCCAGTCAGAAGATCTTCAGAGGCCCTGGCTTTTGGCTGCTGCTTCTAAATGCCAGGTCAGTCTTTAATAAGGCCTCCCTCATTTGTGATTTAATTGTCTATGACAGGGCCAACCTGGCATGTATTAACAAGCCCTGGCTGGATCTAAAATGGGGTGGGGGCGGCTATCAGAGATATGCCCAGCTGGGTTTCAGCTGTGGCATCAGCCAAGACCCCAGGGCAGGAGTGGGGGTGTGGGGATCATCATCTGGGAATCTCTTATGGCTTTCAGGAACACTGCACCACAGGTTACCAGATGTGAGAACCTGTTCATTAAGTTGGGCTCTAGGGATCAGTTGGGATTGTTGCTATTGTACGAGACTGACACGGGACAGTTTATTTTATTTTATTTTATTTTATTTTATTTTATTTTATTTTATTTTATTTTATTTTATTTTATTTTATTTTATTTTATTTTATTTATTTGATTTCTATAGCTACCCATCCCAGTGAGTGACTCTGTGGTCACACACTGGATCTGGTGTTTCTGTCAGAGCAGTGACTATGTGATCTGAAATTGGGGAAGCTCTTGGTGTCTCCCTTGTCATAATTAGATCATACCCTGATTACTATGAGATTTTCTAGTACCACTATCCACTGCAGGGAACCTGGACCCATTAGATTGGTCCACCTCCAGCAACTGAGGGACCTGGATGGGTTTCAGAGGGAGCAGGGGGCTGTTCCTGCTGGTGTGCTGCATGGTCCATCTGAAGCCTTGGTTGCCACTTGGAATGGGGGGCAGTTGAGGCTTTGGATTGGATCACACCTATGTGATCTCGGGAGCCTCATGAACCCCCTGCAGGGTGTGCAGAAGAATTTGTTCAGCATCTGTTGGACAAAGTCGCTTGAATTCGCTCACAGTTGGACTCTGATCTTGTTGCAGGTCCAGGGCAGATGCCTGGAGAGGACTCTTGCCCAGTTATCTCAGAAAGGTTTGAACCTATTGGGCCTGAAGAAGTGGACAGGGTCCTTAGGACTGTCCTTAGGACTGTGAGCTCAGCCACCTGCTCCATGTCCTTCCTGGATTATTAAAGTGGCCTGGGGTGTGTGGTGTGAGTAGGTCTAGCAGTGATGAATTCTTCTTTGAGTGAGGGGGTTGTTACTTTACTTCTTAAGGAGTGGTTCGCCCATTCCTCAAGAAGCCATCACTGGACCCCAGTATACTGGACAATTTTTGTCTGGTATCTAACCTCCCCTTTTTGGAGAAGTTGGTTGAGAAGGTGGTTGTGCAACAGCTTCAGAGGACCTTGGATGAAGTGGATTATCTGGGTCCCTTTCAGTCAGGATTCGGACCCAGGTATGGGATGGAAACAGCATTGATCATGCTTCTGGATGATCTCTGGTGAGGGCAGGATGGGGGTTGTACATCCATCCTTGTCTTACTTGACCTCTCTGTGGCTTTCAATACCATCAACCGTGGTATCCTTCCGGATGGACTCAATGTATTGGGGCTGGGCGGCACTAGTTCACCTTTCTCCCGGGTCAATTCCAGTTGGTGATGATTGGGGGAGAGAGAGGTCCCACCCTTGGCCCCTACTGTGTGGGGTGCTGCAGGGTTCAGTGCTCTCTCTGCTCCTATTCAGCATCTGAGGCTGCTGAGTGAGCTCATCCATCGCCTGGGGTGATGGGGGTGAGATATCATCAGTACTCTGACGATACCCAATTATACAACTCTTCCCCTGGCTAATTAAGCAATGCTGTGAACATCTTATCCTGGTGCCTTTGATGTGCTCTGGGCACAACTCAGATGTCTTCTAATGGTACATTTTTTTAAAAAATCATTTTTTAAAAGAAAAAGATAGGAGTACTCAGAATAGATTGCACTGGAGGCCAAGAATCTGATAATACACAGATGTGATTACATACCCAAGGAAATACTTTTTTTTTTTTTTCCTGGAGGCTATGAGAGTCTGGATGAGGAACAACAGGCTTCAGCTGAACCCTGGCAAGACTGAATGGTTTGGGGTTTGGGGGCCTGCCGTTTTTCCTAGATAAATGAATGATCCCTTTGTGGGGCATCCCTTCTGGAAGAAAGGGCAGCAAACAATGAGCAGGCCATCCTTGTGCATTTGTCAGGGTGGTCCTTCACTTCCTCCAGATGTTGGGAGAGTGCCTGTTTCCCCTCCCCCCTGCTCCCTCCCCCTTTTCCTTTCTCTCTCCTTTCTTCTCTCTGCTGTTGGCATCCATTTTTAATCGGTGAGCAGTATTGGGAAGCTTCTCGTTGACCCTCGACTGCCTCCTGAGGAGAAGAAATACGTGTGTGTCATAGCTGAAATGACACACCTTAAATTGTGGGAAAGCTCACACGCAGCATTGATGTTTGTGACGTGTGGCTTTCTCGGGGACTTTGAGGAAAGTCAGTGACCTGATGCTGCGTGAGCTGCATTCCTCTAACTATCTGGAGAGGCGGTGATGGATTCTTTAGCAAGCAGAAGAAAGGAAACTTTGAGCTATGCTGCCGGTTTCTTTTATGTCTTTTTGCAGATTCTTATTGCTACAGTACAATATGTTTATACGTGCATATACATTTTTACTCATTCTCTCTCTCTGAGGGTAATATGTCCACTGGCTGTAAAGTAAGGAAGAGCTGAAAAAAAAATGGAAGGGAGGGAGGGAGGCAGGCAGGCAGGCAGGCACAGCCTATAGCATTTGGGGATATGAGGATTCTGATATCATAGAAATAGCAGTTGGATTCAGTGTGGTTTTACATGACTCACATATAAATGAAGAGACTTCTATCATGAACAACTTAACAGGCCTAAGAAAAATAGATTCATGTCTAAATCAGCTTAACTTTGGTTACAGGCAGTATCTAGCCTTAAGCAGAGTAATGGAACCAATAAAGGATGTTGAAAAGTGAAAAGACTTAGTCTTGGGAACATAAATGGAGGCAAGGTAACCTTCTTTTCTAAATAAACTTACATGGCTTTCCTGATTCTCTAAGCAGTGGGAAATGGCTGGATATTTCGACTTGCCTCTCGAAGTATGCTCCACATTGCCCTTCAATAGCATTAGATGCCACTGGTGAAAAAAATGTAGAATGTGCTAAAGGCAAAAAACAAACAAACCAAGCAAGGCTGTGCAAAACTTCAAGCTGGTGATTCAGTTCAATGAAGCTTCATCACATCATCACTTTGAGACAGATTCATGAATGACCCATTTTGAAAGTCCAAATCAGATGTAAAGCCATTAAAGGGTTTGGAGGTGCTTAATCGATTTGGTGGCTTCTGTTCAGGTTTTGGGTCTGTTACAGACAGCATGTGACATGTCTCAACTTCATTTCCATATATTGGGAATGTAGAGATTGGTTGAGTGGTGTGATTGGCTCTCTGACTTTGACATGACCTACCAGCCAATGAGATTTATCACCACATTAAACTCTGCCTATCAGAGCTCTTTCGGGGTGAAAAGGCTAACAATGCTTTAGGCTTCATTCACTTTTTCAGCTCTCAGTTTCTTTGATGTGGCCAGTCATAAGCGCTCACTTTGCTCTCTCTTGCACTAATGAAAATTGCACTCCTGTGCTGGTCCTGCCAACACATCTGAAAGGTTAATTCAGCTCTCAACATTCTAAATAGGGGCTCAGGGTTGAACTAACTTTTAAATTCTCGAGCAGCTCCACATTACTTGACAATGAGGGCAATGGATGCTAAACTAAGATTACACATACCAGCTGAAACTTTTACTGCTGCAAAAAAATAGGGGTGGGGTGCCAAGGTTGCCAGTGCATTTTCTCTCTTTTTCTGTGGCTTGTCTGTCTCTCTGGCACTGAATCTCAGTATGTCATTATGCCCTGTGGTCTCGCCTAATTATCATAGACTATTGTCAATTCCTGCTAGTTGGGAAGTGGTTGGCAAGGCTGATTGACAAGGTTGGTCCTTCTTGGAAAGGACCAACCTTGTCAATCAGCCTTGCCAACCTCCATTAGCACCCTCATGAAGCCCTTCTTTTCCAAGGGTGTTGTTGGATAAATGAAGAAAGGAGGAAAGAAGCTAGTTTAGAGATTAGGGACCTGAAGTTAGGCAGACTATGAGGTTCCTCAACTCAAACGTTCTGGCATTTCTCGCAATGATATAAAAGTGGTTTGCTGTTTGTGATTTTTTTTTTTTTTAATTCCCAGTCTAGTCTATAATTGAGGGATTCTGGGGCAGTCTCCTATCCTAGTTAATCAAATCAGTCAAAGATTGGTTAGGCGCTGCTACCTAGAATCTTTAAAATTACTAAAACTGTTCTCCTTCATCTTCTGGAAAAGCAGGTGGACAGTGTATATTAGTTAACAGGCACTAGCCATCAATAGTCTTTTGATCACGTCCTATTCATTTATGTCCATGAAATAAGACTGGCCTCAGATACTGTTCTATTCCATTTCTAACCATAGTTCATTGAACAAGACATGCAGTTATAGTCTCATTCACACATAATGCTAAGCCAAAAGGTATGGGTGTAAGCCAAAAGCAAACAATGACATTATAGATAAGAATTATATTTAAACCATATCTCAATGTCCTTAGATACTAGCTTTGGTTGCTGGTTGTAGCAATATACCAACAATATTTTCCAATTTTTGGTTATCTCAGAATGATTTATTGTGTGCTTCCCCATAAATGACATTCTCCATTTCTTTTTTCTTTTATCAATCCCCCAAATGGAAGTATTTTAATAGTTGTATATATTCTGAACCTATTCCATTAAATATTGCATTAAAGCTGAACACAAAGTTGAAATCTTTAATACTCTGGTGTGTTTATAAATGTGAGCCTACTCATCTCTTTTGTGTATGAAATAACATTTTACAAGATGTGCCTGCAAGATAGAAAACTGAGATATCTATGTATCTAACAAACTTTTTAATTAACTCTCAAATGTAATGAAGATTTGTACTGAACTTTGGTATACGATTTTGCAATTCATGCTCATTTTAGGCTTCTTTTAATTAGCCTGTATGAAACAGATTGTTCCCCAAAATGCATAGTATTACAGCCAACAAGAGTTTTACTTAGTTGAGATTTATTTACTCTGCTGTCCTCAGGGCTCAGGCGAGATTACTTTAATTGAAAATTACAGCTAAATCGAAACTACTCACTTCAAGTTTCTGCTGTATTTGTTCGTAGTTCAAGACCTCCTTATCTCAGCAGTGTTTCAAGCTGTTTGTGAACCTGTTTGGGTTCTTCTGATGGCATTAATTCTTTTGTTGTCCATCCTCTTGCTTTCTCTTAATATCTTCTTCTTTGTCATCATTGTTCCAGACACTGTGTGCCTTTATTGTTGCTTAATCAACCTGTCCATCTTTTATGATGTACAGGAGAGGCCCTTTGTCTGTCAAATGTACTTGGACAAGGGCCTCTTTCATGATGTCTTGTACTTTGGCAGGATCCATTTCGACTCCCTTGGAAGAAATACGATAGCCCAAATAGTCCAGCTGAGACTTGTGGGATTCACATTTAGAGAGCTTGGCATACAGCTTAGCATCTCTCAGTTTGCTCAAGGCTTTCTTGACAAGCTGAACGTGGTCTTTGAAGTTGTCAGAATAGATTAAAAGGAGTGGTGGGCACTTTCCAACTCCATAGTGTTGAGCCGGGGTCCCATCTTGCACTCGCTGTCTCCACTCCCCAAGCTCTCCTCCGTCTCAATTTTTTCTTCTTCTACTTTGGCATACAGCACTGTCCTCTCCGATGACGGTAAAGGCGATGGCTGCTTAGCCCAGGATTTTCCGTGTTTAGGTATGGTTCGTCAACTCTCAGCTGATTACTTGCTCAGGAGGAGTTTTTGAAAAGATGGATGATGTCATGAGTACTATCCAGGGGGGAAAACGCATGCATAGTACTGAGGAGTTGAGCAGCCATTCAAAGAGACACAGATCAGACCCGCCTTAACTTTTGGGATTTATCTGTCTGGGTTTTTCCCACACTTCTTCAGTTTGTTAGGATTTTCTATCTAATGTAGCAGTAATAAACACTAGAGACCTATTCCTTGTCTCAGCGTGGTTCCTGGCTGTTAGGACAGATTCGCAGCTTAATGTCAGCACCTGATCATTCGAGCATTCACACAATCACAGTCAGGAGGCTGGGATTCCTTTAACTGTTTTAATGAAGCATAACGAACGGTACAGAAGGCAAGCTGAGAATAAAGAGTTCCCACTCAAACCTAACTTAAAACTACATTCCCTTAATTAGTCCCCTTTCCCATGAAACCATGTCACTCCCCCTCCCATCAGATGGTATTCCTGGCATATCTCAACCCCGTGTCCTTGATGTCCTCCATAGCCAGAATAAACCACTTCACACTCCAACTTCACACCCCCTCCCATCTGGCAACACGGGAGAAGGAAATGATGGGAGATGCTCTGATAAGGGTTTCTGTGAAATCTTTGATCGCGGGATCTGACAAATATGCCGATGAATACCAGTTCCAATTGCCTTCTGTCATGGGCTTTTCAATATTAGTATTTCCTAATATAAGATATAGGAAGTAGGATATGTGGTTAGATGAATTGGGAGTGATTTTATAAATCTTGTGGGTTTTTTCTCCTTGTCTAAATATTCAAAAGCCAATTGCATCGCCAGGACAATTAGGTCAACATTCATGGCCTAGCACTTAAATTCAACTGATAGTCTTCCTACTTCAATGGAAGAGAATGTAAAAAGAAAACCAGAATTTCTTATTTTTTTCCATTGTCTATAAATATATAAGTCCTAATGTTTTCTACTTTTAAAGTCAGATGATGAAAAATTATTTCTGTCTTCAAATGAATGTTTCTTTTCCCCATCTCTTATAAGCAATTTGCTCTCCTTCTATCACTTATACAATTATTAAAACCAACAGTAACTTAGGATATGGATGAAGAAAGTACAGTTTCTTTAAACAACATGAGCTGGTTTGCTGAGAAATGCTTTATTAAGATTCTGTACAACTAATTACTTCCTTTCCCTCTCTCTTTCATATCTGTTCCTGACATTGAACTTTTCTATCCATGCCAGAAGAAGAATGCTTTCTATAAAACCTGAGAGTGCTTTCCCTTAAAACTGGAATCATTCATTTAAAAAAAAGTATCACATCATGATATTGTTTCACTCATGGAAGTGAAATGATATGCCATAATTTGTATAGGCCACAAAGAATGAGATTGAAATTTGAAACATCTCTGATCTCTTTGGTTGAATGAACAAGGCCAACCTGACACAATTTACTAGATTCTATTGGATGTCAAATAATGACTGTATCTGTATGTTGACTACCAGCACCCCAGACATACATCCTAGATACTTGCCTTGCAGCTGTGGTATAATTGCAGAAGGACTTATTCCAGCTGTCAAAATTACAGAGATAGCTGTCATGGTTGCTTGCAACTACCTGACCACAGAAAGAATTTTCAGTGAAAATAAATGCCCCCAGATTCTTGTTTGTAGAAGGAAAATATTGAATGAAATCTCCCTTAGATATAATGGCATCTTCCAGTGGAGTGAGGAAAAACAATCTAAAACCTGCTCTGACAGGTTTACAAAACCCTTGGCTACTAAAATCACACATCTCCGTTCCAATCCAGACTCCATATACAGTCTTTTGAGATGAATGAAGGAGGCTCTTATCCAAGTCAATGGGTGAGTTTCAGTTTGTTCAATCTGAGATTGCTGGAAGGAGTGAATCCAACTACATGCTCTTTGATACTGTGCCTTTGCCAAAGAGAACTAAGCTGATTGGGTGAGAACTTGAAAGAGAGCCAAATTTCCATCCTTCTAAAGTATACTGTGATAAGATCATAATTAGAGAGACTTTCATTGGTTTCCACCACCTATCTTAATTGCCAGTTTGTAGCTTTATCAGTTTGTCTTTTGGCTGGGGTTTTGAGAATGGCTATATCTGTCATGGCAGCTAATGTTATGAATAAGAACACACACACACACACACGACAATCATTTTGGGTGCACACTCACAACATTCGCTCAAAATTACCCCAAGTCCCCAAGTTTGCCTATTTCTGCATATGGGGGTACCATTCAAAAAGGCCTAGAAAATTTAGCTAACCCAAAATGTGGTGGCAAGTATTTTATAAACCCTGTAACCCACTTTCCCTTTTTAATTCTTTTGCATTGCATTTGTATAGCAAAAGATAGAGAAAAAGATACAAAAAGGGTAAAAATAAACAGAAGAAAAGGATTTAAAAAGAGGAAGCACATATTATAATATATGGAAAGCCACTCAGTTTTTAACCTAGCATTAAACCTTGAACACATGGAATTATATTAGTCAGCCGTTCTATTACATTCATAAAGAACCAATTCATAAGCACAGACTAAGCATGGATCATCAATCTAAGATCATAAATCTGGTGTAACGCTATATTTCCACCATAAAAGAATAATCATTTTTGTTATACTCCATGCTTAGAAATCCATAATTCTTCATATATGCTGATAAATTCCCAATTTGAGATATATAATTCAATATTGCAGTCATATCTTTAGACCATTTTACTCATCTCACAACCATATTAATAAATGTACAGACATTAAACCAAAATAATAGATGCCTGTATCATATGGGTGCATGTTCTTAGCATCTACACTTTCAACTTACTGAGGTTAACAGCCAACCCATTTTATGGGTGGCTCAAGGTGGCAACAGGGTGACAGCTCTTTAATGAGTGCCTGACTTCTTAAATTTATTTTAGTTCTTTTGTCTAGCTTGAATCAAGTAGTTTTAGTACTTTTTCTGGTTTAATTGAATTCCTTATTTCCATTTTATTTTCTTTTTATTTCCTGTTATTTTTTTATTAGTAATTAGAATTAAGATTTGCTGGTATCCTAGAGTTTTGCACACAGTTTCAAGCACTAGTCAAGGGTGTGAAATTATACAGCAGAAACAAAAAGGAACTTGAAGAGAATGATCAAAGGGAAGAACGAGCCTGAGATTCAGCAGAGAGGAAATCCCAAACAAGACAAGGCTGTAATGACTTCTAGGCCAATCCATTTTATTTTGGGTACATCCTCCTCCTCCACCAAAGTGTTTTCCTCATGGTGAGGAATAGAGATCACCTCATGTCCTACTTTTCATCTCTATTCTGTTCTTGCTATGTATATAGAAGTGTTCAACCTGGAATAACCAAAGGCCATTCCCGTTGAGACTGTCCATGCTTATTACCCAGAATATTGTCTCCTGTGGCTCTGGAAAATTGTGCCCGATTGATTGATTGAATGATTTAAATTGTTGCCTGTTATTCATATCTTCCTCTGCCACTGGTTTTGCCTGCCTTTTGTTCCAGTTACTTGATTTTGATGTTTGCTGATGTTTAATAAATAAATATCAAGCTATATTTTTGCTGGCTGAATCAAATAGTGTGTGTGCTTGCTCTGAACTGAATATAGGGATTGACTATATCCTTGGTGCAAACTAAACTATAAATTATCCATTGTATTTTTCCAACATTTTAAACATTCTCTGAGGCATCCCGTAAATCTAAGAAAAGATCTTTTGGTGAATTAATGTTTTATTAAACCTTCACTTTTCCAGATTGCTCTATTCAGGTGCTTAGAGTTTATGTGTTTTATTCTTATTATTTTTCCTGTGCAATGCTAGTGTGGATCAGCCTGACAAGTAACCCCAGAATAAGCTAAATCAATCTATCCATATCCTTGTCTCTTGGCCTACTACTCTTTACACCTTATGGGCAGTCTGTAACAATGACTCTGCCTGGGCTCCTTGGACATGTTTTAAAGAGTGTGGGAACATTCCACAATTTCAGAACAGCCTCCCAATATGAGGACCATTGAGAGCAGCCAGGAATGGCAGGAACATCACAGGCAAAATGGGCTACATTTTGTTCATCAGCCATTTGCTCCACAATTGGAGCAAGAATAAACAAGGCAAGGCACCTTTAAGTGCAAAAATGGCAGTGTGACAGCCAGCATACAGCCATGGCTTCCTGCTGGTTGTAAACATATCCATGCAGAAATGTAAACAAATGTTCTGCCGATAAGAAGCTGGGGGTAGAGTATTGTTTACTTTCTCCTAGGAAGCATTTTTGTAGGAGAGAAGGGAATGGTCTGCAGCTTTTGGACTGGCATTAGAAGTAGGGTCTTAAAAACAGGAAAGGAACTCTAGGAAAGAGAACTGAAGAGAATGAAAGTAAGACAGACCTAGACAGCCATGTGGCTGTCAAACATGAGTTAAATCAGGCAGAGTTTACATAGTATGTAGAGGGGATAGGAAATGGCCTTGAAGGACAGGAAGAAGGGCCACTCTGAAGGCAATGATCAGACAAGCACGGCTTGAACCCATTCCAAGAAACTAGTTTGAGTAAAGGTCTCAGGCAGATCCCTCCCTAGTTTAAGGTAAAGGGTAAAGGTTTCCCTCGACGTAAAGTCCAGTCGTGTCCGACTCTAGGGGGCGGTGCTCATCTCCGTTTCTAAGCCTTAGAGCCGGCGTTGTCATAGACACTTCCGAGTCATGTGGCCAGCATGACGACTCAGTTACCTTCCCGCCGAAGTGGTACCTATTGATCTACTCACATTTGCATGTTTTCGAACTGCTAGGTGAGCAGGAGCTGGGACGAGCAACGGGAGCTCACCCCGCC
This sequence comes from Candoia aspera, assembly GCF_035149785.1. Taxonomy (NCBI): domain Eukaryota; kingdom Metazoa; phylum Chordata; class Lepidosauria; order Squamata; family Candoiidae; genus Candoia; species Candoia aspera. Next base: position 15,337,996 of record NC_086155.1, on the reverse strand, counting down.
GCGCGGTTTCAAACCGCCGACCTTCCGATCGGCAGCTCAGTGGTTTAACCCGCAGCGCCACCGCGTCCCCCTCCCTAGTTTAGCTGAACATAAATTGAGGGAAGGGGGAAGCACATTCAGACTTGCAAGATTCTGTTACTATAGCTGCTACAATAAATGTAGTCCTGATACACATAGCATTGGTTTCTTAGTCTGGCCTACCTTACAGGGATGACACAGTATTATCTGGAGAATGGCCCAAAGTCCATGAAGCAGAGCAGGGTAAGCCCAGGAAAGATTGCCCAAGAGACAGAGCAGGATGTGCTGCAGGATTCATTTATTTAATGCAAATGGCTTTGGGAAGAGTTCACCAGTCAAAGAAAAACCAGCTGCCAGCCTGACTCACAGAGGGAAAATTACACGGTATCTGTAATGGTTGCCCAGCCCAAATACTCAGACTCACAAGAGGTGGCTAAATGAAATCTGATTTATTAGGGAACTTAGGACAAATACAGAGAAAGCTGAGAATGACAGAAAGCGCGCCAAATACAAACTTAAACCCTTCATTGCACATGTAACCCCGCCTCCTTACCAGCAGAGCCGCCCGTCCCAAGTGCTGGCAACTGTCAGATCGTCTAGCCTGGGAAAGTAACCTTGAACAGAGGAGATAACCCAAATACATTCCAAAATCACAGCCAAGAGATAAATCCCTCCCAACAGGAACCATCCTCCCGTCAAAGATGAAACACGCATCCAGCTAATGACATGCGAAATGTTACGATGTATCAAACACATTGAAACGGCGAACATGACATACCGCCTCCCCAAAAACAACCTTAAGGACCCAGTTTAGAGGGGTAGGCAGAATGGAAGCGGGTAACCAGGGTAGGCGAAGCCACGTCATAAGCTGCGACCCATTCTGGATGAGGGAAATGCTTCCAACGAACGAAATACTGTAGAGTATTGCGAAGGCGTCTAGAGTCTAAAATTTCTTTAACTTCAAAGCGTTGTTGACCGTCAGTCATGATGGGGGTTGGAGGTGGAGGCTGATCATGCCATCGGTCAGAACGAATACTTGGTTTGAGCAAGCTGCAATGAAAAACAGGATGTAAGCGTTTAAGGTTATGTGGCAAATCAAGCTTAAAAGTCACAGGGTTAATTTGAGCGGTAATGGGGAAAGGACCCACAAACTTAGGTGCCAACTTCTTTGAAGGTTGCGAGGACTTAATGAACTTAGTCGATAAATAGACCAGGTCACCGACTTGAAAAGCAGGATGAGGGGCACGTTTCTGGTCAGCATAGTGTTTGTAATCCGATTGTGCATCAGCCAATGTGCGTTGAATCACCGGCCAGGACTCTGCTAGTTGTGTGGACCAATTCCCCGGCGAGGTCGGTCCGACAGAGGGTTGCGGTAGATCCGGGATGGGCACAAAGTCCTTGCCATGTGCAATACGAAATGGGGTTTGACCGGTGCTTTGATGAACGGCATTGTTGTAGGCAACTTCAGCAAAAGGGAGAAGGTCCACCCAGTTGTCCTGCTGATAGTTCACAAAAGCCCGAAGTTATTGCTCCAGCGTTGAGTTTAAAGCCTCCGTGGCCCTGTCCGTCTGTGGATGCCACGCCGTGGACAGGGCTTGCTTCGTTCCCAAAAGTTTGAGGAACGCCCGCCAGAATTGCGAGGTGAACTGTGTGCCCCTGTCCGAAATCAAGCGTGACGGACATCCGTGTAGCCGGTACACGTGTACTAAGAAAAGGCAGGCCAACTGGCGTGCGGAAGGAACTGATATGCATGGGATGAAATGGGCTTGTTTCGAGAAATAGTCTTTGACAACCCAAATCACTGTTTTGCGCTGGCTGGGTGGTAACTCTACAATAAAGTCCATGGAAATCTCATCCCAAGGGCAAGCTGGGCTAGCCACGGGTTGCAGGAGTCCCTGAGGTTTACCTCCCTTGCGCTTTGACATAGCGCAGACAGAACAGGAGGCGATATACTCCTTTACATCCTTGCACAAGGTGGGCCACCAGAACTGCCACCGGACAAGGTGCAAAGTTTTTACGAAACCAAAGTGTCCCACCACCTTGTCATCATGTGCATGGAGCAACATGTCTTTTCGCAACTTCTCAGGGACATAGAGTCGGTTAGATTTCCAAGCAAAACCCCGGTCAAATGTAACATTGTCTTTGTTTGCAAGCAACCAAGTATCCGCTTTTAACTCCTTTAGAAACTTTTGTTGCAACTGGGAAGGAATTGACAAAGCGCTCGGCGGTCCGGAGTCCGCAGCGGCTGGCTGCTGCGTTTGTGTTTGGCTACGCGTCACAGCCTGCATACCCAGTTGTGGCGTCGTCCACAGAGTGCTGACCACTTCGGGCGCTGCGCACGAGTCCTGGGGTTGCCGTGACAACGCGTCAGCCAAGAAATTCTTTTTCCCCGGAATAAACTTCAATTGCAAATTAAATCGATTGAAGAACTGAGCCCAACGGACTTGTTTCAGGCTCAATTTGTGGGGGGTGCTGAGGGCTTCTAAGTTCTTATGATCAGTCCACACCTCGAAAGGGTGATTCGCCCCCTCTAATAAATGCCGCCAAGATTCCAAAGCGGCTTTTACTGCGAATGCCTCCTTCTCCCACACATGCCAACACCTCTCCGTCTCTGAGAACTTGCGGGACAGGTACGCACATGGTTTGAGGCACCCTGCCCCATCCGCTTGCATCAATAATGCCCCAATGGAATAATCAGAGGCATCTGCCTGAACCACAAAAGGTTTGGAGGGGTCAGGGTGTTGTAAGATTGGCTCTTTGGTAAAAGCCACCTTTAACTGCTCGAATGCCGCCTGACAAGCCGGCGTCCACCGCAGCAGCGCCCCTGGATTTTTCACTCTTCGAGTATCTCCCAGTCCTTTGGTTCGAAGTAATTCCGTTAATGGTAGGGCAATTTCAGCGAACCCCCTTATGAATAATCTGTAGTAGTTACTGAACCCCAGGAAACTTTGAAGTTGCCTGCGGGTGCGGGGCCTTTCCCACTCCACGACAGCCTGGACCTTGGCAGGATCCATTTCAATGCCCTTATCTGAAATTCTATACCCCAAATAATCAATTTGTGTCTGGTGAAAGGCACATTTGGACAGTTTGGCATACAATTCAGCTTTCCTGAACTTGCAAAGCACTTGTTTAACCAAGGATACATGTTCCTCCATAGTTTCAGTATAAATCAATACATCATCCAAATACACCAATACCCCTTTAAACAGATGTTCATGGAGCACCTCATGGATCAATTGCATAAATACCCCAGGGGCCCCAGCCAGACCAAAAGGCAAAACCTTATACTGGAATGCACCCAATGGGCAATTGAATGCCGTTTTCCACTCATCACCCTCCTTGATTCTTACACGGTAATAGGCTTCTCTCAAGTCCAGTTTGGAGAAGATTCTTCCTTTGGCCAGATGAGACATGTCTTTGATCAAAGGCAAAGGATATTTATTGGAAATTGAGACTGCATTTAGCCCCTGGAAATCGGTACAGAGTCTTAATGTCCCATCCTTCTTTGGGCGAAAGAGGACCGGTGCCCCCACCGGTGAGTTGGCTGGCTCGATAAACCCACAAGCCAAGTTTTTGTCCACAAAGTCCCTAAGCAAAGTTAATTCCTTTTGTGTCATGGAATAGATTTTTGGCTTAGGTAATTGGGTGTTGGGCATCAGCTGAATGGCACAGTCCGTTTTCCGATGAGGGGGCAGTTGATCTGCTTCCTTTTCTCCAAACACATCAGCAAACATCTGGTAGTCCACCAGCAGGCCCTCCAGAGGAGGGGCCGGGCAATGCGGAGTCGCAGCTGCCGCTACCCCCACCACCTCCTCTGGGGAATCCCTCCCCGCCGGTGCTTGATAGAATCCATCCTTGAAGGTGATAGTCTGATAAACCCAGTTTATTTGGGGATTTTGCTGGACCAACCATGGCACTCCCAAAACCACCAGGGGACCCCCCACTGGAGCCACCACAAATGACAACCCCTCCCGATGGCTGCCCAACTGTAAAGCCACTAGCCCCATGAAATGGGTGACCGGTTTGCCACCTGCCATGGACCCATCCAACTGCGTAAAGGCAATGGGTCGTTGCAAGGGGAATGTGGGTAGCTCCAGGGCTGCTACCACATCAGGGTGCATCAAACACCTGGAACACCCCGAATCAATCATGGCCCACACTTCTATGGTCTTGGATCGGGAGCCCAACTTTAACTTCACCGTGAGAATGCGGTAACTGCCACTCACCGATGTAGGCTCGCGCCCTTCTTCCACCACCTGCCCTGCAGCGCCCTTTAAAGCAGGTGGCTGCCGTTTCCCGCCAGCTGCAATAATTCCGGTTCCCCCTCGTCTTCGTAGAATGGCACGCTGTCTCCCTCACTTTCGGCCACCGCTGCTTTCATTTTCCTCGGCAGGGAAGGGGACTTTGCCGTCGACTTCCCAGGTCATTCCTCACCCTTTGCCTTCGGGCACGCCGCCGCTCGATGTCCCTCTTTGCCACATCGCAGACACTGCCCCTTCGCATACCGCCTCTCTCTCTCCTTTTCCCAGGATCTTTGCCCGGGTTGTCCCCCGGTACTCAGCGGGCGACTAGGTTTCACCTCTCGCCCCGACTTCGCTGTTCTCCGCTGGGCAAATACCTCATGTGCGTGTTCAGCTCTCCCAGCAAGCTGGATCCACTCGTACAAAGTGTACGGGTCATCCCGTCCTAAGGACCAGCACAGCACTTCTGTATTCAGGCCATCTTTGAACAGTTCGATGATGGTGGCTTGAGACCAGTCATCCACCTTTCCTGCCAGTGCCTTGAACTCCAGCGCGTAATCAGCCACCGATCTCGGTCCTTGCTTGAGGTCCTTCAGGGCACGCTTCGCCCTCTCCTTTGCCAAGGGATCCTCAAAGTGCTGCCTTAGAGCCCAGAGGAACTCGTTGAATTTCTCCAGTTCAGGCGCTTCCGACTGGCACATCTGTACGTACCGGTCTGCCGCCCTCCCTTTCAGCTTGGTAGCAATGGTGATGATCTTCGCTTTTTCTGACCGAAAAAGCGACCCCCACTCCTCCATGTATGCCTTGGCATTGGTTAGGAAAAATGAGAGTTTTGCTGGATCCCCATCGAATTTGACGGGGAAGTCCCTCAACCCGGCCGCCGACGAGCTGCGCCCTCCCACTGAGGGTTCGGTGGGTTCTACTTCCCTGGCCAGCCGCCGCTCGGGAGTGCGGTCCCCTTCCCGCAGACGTGCCGCCCTTCTCCGCTCCGGGGACTGCCCGTGGGACGAAGGGGTCGAATGCCGTTGGCTTGACCCCTCCCGTGTTTCCCTCAACGAACTCAGGTCCAGACTCATCTGCTTCAGGATCGTTTCCAATGAGTCCATTTTTGACTCTAACACTCGGATACGGTCTGGAGTAGGAGAACCCTCTTTCGGCGGCACCTGGATCACCGTAGGGGACAACGGGTACCTCTGCCTCCAGGATGGGCCTCCCACCACCGAGACGTCCCCCCGGGTTTCATCCCAGGTGACCAGTTCGCCCGGGGTGGTTACGGTGGTTTCCGGCGCGGTTTTCATGCCTCCTGCTTCGCCCTCCGACCCAGAACTCGCCTCTTCTAGGATCGCTGAGAGCTCCCCCAGTTGGGGAGGTCTGTCGGGGCGCATCACGGTCGAGTCTGGCTCCCCTTCACTCGACTCCTCACTTTCCAGTAGCATGATGTCAGGTTCAGTCATTGCTAGCACTCTCCCTCACAGGGTCGGACAAACTTGCCTTCTCCTGGAAAGGGGCCAGCGGAATTTTGAGTTTTAAGATTCTCAGCTTTATGTAATGGTTGCCCAGCCCAAATACTCAGACTCACAAGAGGTGGCTAAATGAAATCTGATTTATTAGGGAACTTAGGACAAATACAGAGAAAGCTGAGAATGACAGAAAGCGCACCAAATACAAACTTAAACCCTTCGTTGCACACGTAACCCCGCCTCCTTACCAGCAGAGCCGCCCGTCCCAGGTGCTGGCAACTGTCAGATCGTCTAGCCTGGGAAAGTAACCTTGAGCAGAGGAGATAACCCAAATACATTCCAAAATCACAGCCAAGAGATAAATCCCTCCCAACAGGAACCATCCTCCCGTCAAAGATGAAACACGCATCCAGCTAATGACATGCAAAACGTTACGATGTATCAAACACATTGAAACAGCGAACATGACAGTATCTACAAGCCCTTCCTTAACTCTAAAATTTGGAAGTGAATAGGGTATAGTGAACATACTGTATATAGTAAATCAAATTTATAGAATGTGTGCATATGGTACATAATATTAAGTATTTGATTACTCTGGTTAGGATCTCAAGCAGCTGGCCTTATCTCTAAATGGGAAGAAGGAGGCAGGAGAGCTTGGCATCTCTAGCTGTAAATACACTTGGTTTCTCTGCTAAGGAATATGGCTGGGAAACTGAGAGTAAATGCTGAACAAGTGCTTGCTTTTATGTCTGATGCAATCTGAGGAGGGGAGGGGAGGATGGTCTTTTGCACTGAATTTCTATTAAATCCTGAAAATCCACAAAAAGTCCCAGTCGCAGTCAGTATTTTGTGATCAATAACATATTATAATTTGTTGTTTCCGCTGCTGCTGTTACAATAATCATTAAAAAGTGAGATCGCTGTCTTTTTGATTTACAGGTGCATGATTGTAAGTGGCTGTGAGCAGATTCCAAAATGAAAATGTCACTGAAAAATTGTAGGTATTGAAGCGTTCATACCTTTGAATCATTCTTTCTCAGTCCTCAAATAAGCAAGTTCCTGAAAGAAGGAACATGTTCACTAAAAGAGCAGATATTTTAAAAAGTTGTATGTAAAAAGGAAGATACTCATTTATTTATCCAAACTTTTTTTCCTCCACTAGCTTACTGTTGAGGCCCCAACTATCTTAACCTCACTCTTTTCAGGAAGGTGAATTCTCCTATCAAAAGAGAGATCCTGCTCCCTAGGGTATCTCCAGATTTAATTCATAGAAGTGAGTTTTTTCTGTTCATAGAAGTGAGCTTTTTCTTTTATTATAAAAATAAAATTAAGTACCATGGGAAAAGCAAATCCATAGAAAAAGGACTGTAATGAATCAAAGAAGAGCTTCCACTAACATTTAATCCCACTAATACATACTTTAGAAAACTACTCTCCATAACAGCAATTTCTCCATAATAGCAGGTAAGCAAGAAAACAGATTTCTCTTTTATACCCTTGTCCTTGTTCCCCACCCCCCACCCCCATCAAAAGGTCAAATCATCTGCTTTGCCTTCCAGCATTTGGGTTTTTCTTATACCAGAATGCAAATTTCATGTTAGGATTAAACAGGAACTATTTTTGAATGACTATTAGTGTCCTAACTGCCAGGAAACACGCTGAGACAAGGAACTGGTCTCTAATGTTTTATTGCTTGTACATAACAGGAATCCTAACAAACTGAAGAAGTGTGGGAAAAACCCAGCCATATAAACACCAAAGGTTAAGGCAGTCCCGATCTGTGTCTCTTGGAATGGCTCACCAATTCCTCAGTGCTACGCATGCGCTTGACAGTCTGGATGGGAGCCCCCTGCTCGCCATCCTTACTCATGACAATTAGAGCTTAAGCTCCAGTTAACACAGCAGCATGGCCTTGATGCAGAGGGAGGAGGAGAAAAATACATAAGTGTTAGCAAAATCCCTGGTTCATATGATGTCCATTTCACTTCCACCTATGCCCGTTTCTGCTTCAGGCAACATGGTTATCAACCATCACCAGCTGGACTTACGTTCCTTTTTTAAAAAGTGTATATTAGGGGGGAAAGGATTAAGAAACTCCAGATATTAGGAAAATGTTCATAACAAAACTTTGTGCAGTAGAAAAAGTTGGAAATGACAATGAAAATGAATTTTACCAAGTTTTATTTTTTTAATACCAACAAAAATTTAATAGAATGCAATAGGTAAAATGCTCCAGCACTAATACGGCCTAGATTAATACAGACATTCCAGCTAACCAGATGGAATGGGTGGTGTCCAGCTCAGAGTCTTCACAGCAAGTTCCTTGACCTGGATTTTAAAGAGCAGCCAATAGAAAGCCATTTCCTGTTGACCCCAAAAATTAACAGGGCAGAGTCTTGAAAGGGCTGGCCAATCAGAGGCTTTATTGTGCCTAATTATATTGGTGGATATAAATATATTTTGTTCCCTGAGCACCTGAATAACCTAAGGGCCATTATATTTCAGTTCTCTCATTTGAGTACTAAAAACAGGAAGAGGATCTAGCCATTAGACAGAACACAAATGGCCTTCAGAAATTTTCCACCCGATTTGTGGAGAGAAAATTTGGATGAATAATTTATTTGTTTTTTCTTGAGGGAAGGAGAAATTCTCCAACCCTTTCTCAAGGGCAGGACATCCTTTCATAGCATCATTGCCAACACAGTTCCACTGAGAAAGGTTTTCACAATGTCTTGAATTTGGACCCCAAAGAGTCTATAGACCATTGGAGAGATTAGAAGAACAGAGGACGCTGCATGCACCTTTGGACAGCTCAAGACTAACTTAGTGCAAGAACACCATGCTCTGCCCATAAGAATTCTCCTTTGAAAGATTTTCTAAAGTCAATTTTCCTTCATTAAATAGAGTGAGAACTAGTAGGGAAAAAAGACAAGAAAATTATTTGTCCTGCACTAGAGACTACATACAATGTCAGTATCCTAATCCCACCAGTCCTTAGACTTCCCATTTTGAAGAAGGGAGTTCTCACTTCTTGCTCCCATTTGTCTAAATAGGACTTGAAGAGCCAGCATGAGAAGGAACTAAGACTTCTGATTGCATAGTATACCACTTTCCCTGAACCACAGTTTGTACTATGGGGAGTCAGAACAAGACTAAATTTCATTTCTTTTATTTATTGATTATTTATTTATCAAATTTTTATCACTGCCCATCTCCCCCCACAAGGAGGGACTCTGGGCGGGTTAAAATTTAACTTTTAATGAAATGATTAATATGATTGCTGAGCTGATCTCAAGAAAAGCTAAGAAGGGTTGAATTTGTTTCAGATTTAGATGGGAGACCAAAAAAAACAAAAACAACCCAGGCTGTAGGCTAGACTGGAAATTGAGGGGGGTGCGGGGAGGGAGGGAGATCCTGAATAATTTAAGCCTGGTCATTTGTGCCTTGAACAAGAACTCTGGGTTGATTTATTCAATCATTCTTTTTTTTTTCCTTGACTGTCCACAGTATTTTCAGGAGCCTTCTCAAACACCAAAGTTCAAAAGTACAAAAAAGCTTTTGGAGATGTGCTCCAAAGAACAGCCCCTTGCATGTGCACCAAGTTGGCATGATAGAAAAGTGCACACAAACCCTATGGGCATTCTTAGAATAAAGTAATGGCACATGGCCCATGAAGGGTTTTTGGGTTTTTTTCCTTCCTTGGAAATGGGCCCATCTGCTCAAAAAAGAAAAAGGAAGTTAAACTATGAATGCTAGAGAGGCTGCCGTGGTGCCTTTTTACAACCAGGAAGCTATTTGGTGAGAATACCCCTGATGTGCTCTTAAAATTCCAGACATGACTATTGGCATGCATGCACACACCCCTGCAACAACCAGATTTGAAAACAAGAAGGCTAGTGTATACATGAGGGTGATTTTAGCGGCTGACCCACCAACATGACTTCTTCCAGATAGACAACCTGCACCTATCAGAAACCAGTGCCTGTAAACATATGGTATAATGAACCAAACAACAGTGGTAGATATCCATTGCACATCCCTGTTCTTTTAGAGGGAAGCGTTTCTCTCTACCCTTTGAAACATTCATTAGGTAAGCGACAGAAGATGCAGCAGCACTCTGATGAATCAAGGATGACTATACCCTCCAAACCACAAGAGCAACAACAACGGTAGTAAACAGTGCCCAACTACCAACAGATAGATAGATCATGTTGTAGATTCACCATACTGTGTGAACTGTTTTCTCTGCTGGTTTATTCTCTCCAGTGTTAGAGGAAAGGTCCTCACCAAACTAGAGTTTTTGCCATAAACTACAACCACTTCCGAAGTATCTATGGGGAAGAGAAATGCTAAGGAATTAGCCATTTATTCTAGCTCTCTTTCAAGCAAGCCTCCTGCAGCACTTATAAGTATACAGGCTTTTGGATTGCAGGCTTCAGGTCCTAAATCACTTACTGGGGTTTAATTAAGGAGGCATGTCACACTTTCCAGGAACATCTGCTTAACACAAGTGATGCAGTGTGGAATACAGGTTGACAGAATTGGTTTGTAGCTAACCAGAAAAGCTCATGAGAGCCAAATAATTCAAAATGATTCTAATAAGATTATTTTAAAAAATTGAATCTATTGGTGCATCTATAATGCAATATCTGGATATTTATTGTAGATACAAACTGCATTATTTTTCAGAAGCGACAATTAACCACTGTTTACTGTAATAGGGAGCCAGAGGGAGCCTCCCTTCATTTCTGATGAATTGAGAGAAGCTTGTATGCTTTCAGTTTTGATTAATTGCAAAGTAATCAAGTCCAGTACAGGCTGTTATTACTCTTATCTATGATTTGTTTGAAACATATCAAATTGAAGATATGAATTATAAAGCTGGCCTGCTTCAACAATCATAGCTAATACTAGCCATAGGTTAAGGTTCAGATACAGCTAATCACACATAGAACAGAATGGCTGGATTCAGAGATTACATTAAATCATAATGTGGTTAACATGGTTTTGGCTTAGAAACTAGCCACTGTTTACAAACCATAGTTTGTGGCATAGCATTATGTGAGGACTTAGCTTTTATGGCATATTCAATAAATCGTATTTAAAGCAAACTGTGGTTTAATTCAATATGTGAACCCATTTAATTTTAGCCTCTAGGCTGATCCAAAGTCAAGTAGGAAGGGAGCACGGAGGCCCAAAGCTGAACTTAATTCCTATCAGAGAATTATCATGACATGTAAATGCAATCATATGTTCCATGATTCACTGGGTTTGAATATTGGCAACTAATATAGGTCACGTATGAGTACAATTATACCAGCCTATCAACATGAAAACTGAGAAGAGCATTCTCAGTCGTATATGTGTACTTTATGTTGTTCAGTTCACACATCACATTGAGCCATAGTTTATTGATCAAATCATAGTAGCAGGTTCATATATAACTTAGCCATAAAGCATTGTTCTTAAACAATGGCTGGGCTAACACATCACACTAAGCCAGGCCAAACCAACCACACCGCTGCTTAATGTGTTCTTTGAACCCAGTCTATATATGCAGGCATGCACACTAATGGGAAGAGATGAAAAATATCTACAGTAAACTTTAGAGGTAGCCAGTACATAAATAAAAAGTTTGGGTTTTGTAGCAGACTTACAAAAAAGCAGTCATGCTTGTCAGAGGCTACTGTTGTTTCAAGAACCAATCCTGCATCTGTGTCTCCCCATGTATCTTTTAGATTTCCATTTTTACAGGAAGCATAAGCCTAAGGTTTCATCTGGCTGACCACAGGGAAAACAAAGTTCTTGGTCTATATGTGTCTTTGGCTTGATTTGGAACATCCACGGTGTGTCTGTGTGTCTGTGTGTGTGTATGTGTAAAAAAAAAAAGATGGTGACCACAACTGTGGTTAGTCATGCAACTGCAGCTGCCATCTTGACTAAAATGGTAAAGTATGCACTGATGTCAACTACAAATTTGTGGATGTATATGAAAGTAGGAATCTGTAAGTTAGTGGAAGTTGCATGTGATGGCTTGATGAATGGTAATAGAAGAATCAGAGAGGAGTTCTGGAAAATTTGTACAACATTCTGAACAAACGTGATCTGGGGGAAAGACATGTTTTGCTGGGTTTACTGTCATGTCCCCCGTTGCAATGTATACATACATCACAACAGGGAACATGCCTTTCCGGGGAAGGGGAGGAAGGAGGAAAGAATCAGTGCTAATCCTATAAGCACTGAAAGACAAATACAAATAAAGGGCAAAGGAGCCATACCTTTGCCCTGACCCGAGAAGCCATCATCCTATCTCCCTGACATCTCTGCATTACCCCGGGGGACACACCTGCACCGGACACAGGAAGAGGACAGAGGTAATCAGCGCTAATCCCCCTGATCGCCCATCGAGACTCCGGAATCGCCCCCTGATCGCCCATCAAGACTCCGGATCAGGACTTTGGGACAATGGGGGGTGGGGGAGGATCATGTCCGCACCGCGTGTATTTACCGGCTACCTCGCACGCCATGTGCTCATTCCCGTCTTTCTTTGTGTATGCATTCTATTCCTAATAAACCAGAAATCCTTAGCCCTGGCTAGTGAGTCTGTGTTCTTTTTGGAATAAGGCTCCATCACATTTACTTTTATTAAAATATATGGTCACAGAGCAAAAATGTTTTGCTGGGTGACATGAATAGATGGATTAGAACAAGATAAATTAAAAATGACTGGGCCATGCAGAGACCTAAGAATGAATGAGGATTTAGAAAAACACCCATCCGTTTCATATATGTGCTTTATATGTAAGCCTATTAATGCATATGCATGACAAAAGAATGGATCTAAAAGCATTATTGATGTGATTATGATGAAATAATTGAGAAAATTAGTGAAGGATATGAAGATCATGAAAGAGAAAGACCATTATTTGGTAGTACCAAGAGTGGATTTGGGAAAAATGGACAGAGAAGAAAAGGAGAGTGGAAAAATACCCTAGATAAATGAATAGCGCAACCACAGAAACAGAAAGTATGGTCCTTTATTTTAAAATAATAGAATGTAGGGTCAAAAGGGACTTCAGAGACTATATAGCCCCACCCCTACCCAGTGCAAGAATCCGCTGCTACAGTGTCCTCAATGAATGTCCTTGGTGTCCTACCTTTGTGTGAACACCTCCAATGAAAGTCCACCACTTTCCAAGTCAATCTATTCCATTGTTGAATGGCTCTTACAATTAGTTTTCTTTTTTCCTTGATGTCCAATCAAAATTGACTTCCTTGTATTTTACATACATTGTAACTTCTCCTTCTGGAACACCACTGAACAATTCTGCTCCACCTTCTACATGAGATTCCTTCAGATACTTGAAGATAACTGTCATGTCTCCCAGCAAGTTTCTTTTTTCTAGGCTAAGCATACCAACACCTATCCAAGGATTCCTCCTAAATTTTTCCTCCAGACTTTTCATCATCATCTTGTTTTCTTCTGAACACACTTCCATTTGTTAATATCCTTTCTAAAGTGCAGAGTCCAGATGCAACATTCGAGCTGTGCTTTGACCCATACAGAATAGAGAGGAGATATTACTTCTCTGGATCTTGATGCTGTACCTCTGCTGATGTGGTCTAGAATTGCTTCTTATTTTCTTGTTGTAATTGTATCACACTGTTGGATAATGTTCAGCTGGTGAGCCACTAAGATACCCAGATTCCTTTTGCACACACTGGTGCCTAAAAACATGAAGAAGTATTAAATTAATCCCACAAAAGAAAGAATGGAAAGGGAATGTAAGGAAAGAGGATTTGGACGCTGCTTGGAACTGACTGAAAAGAATTATGTTACAGAATGTGGCAGAACTGTGTGGAGTTAGGCTAATGGAAAATATGGAAAGGATACTTGACTGTGCATGACAAATATACATATAAGAGACAGATTGCTGCAAAAAATTAGGATGAAGGATATTGTATGATGTCTATAGAGAAAGAAAAAGAGCTGCAAAGAATGTAGTCAAGAGAGCATGGTACAATTCAGATTAAAAGAGGAAGAGAAAATGCAGAGCAATTTGGGGGGTGGGATTTGTTTCAGAAATTAATAAGGAGGACTAAGCAAGGAGCATCCAACAAATCAAATGAAATTAAAAATAAAAGTGATGATATGAGGATTAGTTGGTTAAGCCTGCCTGGAAGGGTTTGGACAGAATTCTGACTGAAAGGGTATCAGAGGTGACAATGAACAAAAATTGGTTAGTGAAGGGTGGTTTTATGCCAGGTAGTATATGAGAACCAGATTTTGCTCTTTAGCAGGTCATTGGGAAAGGTAAGAATGTAAGAAAGTTTACTGTATGTTTGTGAATTTAGTGAAAACATATAAGGCTGTAAAACAATGGAAATACGTGCCACCACCTCTATTTCCCCAAATTCCCAAGGACTTTTCAGGGCCACACATGTTGCTGTTGTTATACCTCACCATTTTCCCAGTAATTCAAGGCAACATATTGAGATCTCTCTTCATTTTATCCCCATATCATCAACTGTATGAAGTGGGCTATGCTGAGAGAATGGCCAATCTTACCTAGTGGATTTCATGGACTCAGCCTGGTTCTGAACCACTGCACCATGCTTATTGTCGTATTTCCTCTCAAATGTTTCAAGGGTAAGGCATTAAACTGAATCCATGAAAAAAAGGGTTTGGGGCAGGATATACAGTATAGGCAATGTTACAAAAATAACTAACTGGTATAGAATCTCACCTGTCATAAAAAGGGAGAGAATTCTCTCTCAGTGTGCTCCACACTTCCAGAGACATGGAGATTGCGGAGCACTGTTGTGGCCTGCAATTCCTGCAAGGAATGGCTTAGATAAATTCTTATTCCTTATTCTGACACTCATTGATTATTCATTTGCTTTGTTCTTTTTCTTTTACTATATCAATAAAATGTGCAATCTGGACATATGATACTTATGGGGACCTAAGGCAAAGAGTTGCAAATCATTCCAAATCTAATTCACTCTCCAATCAACTTAACTTCATCTATTGGTGGCTAATCAATAGTTTTCACACGGAGCTCCTAATTGCACCTCTGGGGTAAGGGTAGTCTATAGATTTTAACACAGCTTCCAACCACAATACAGCTAATAATAATAATAATAATAATAAATGCAATGTTGATGACCAAACATGGAAGAAGAAGGCCTCCAAATGAGTAGGGAGATCACCCTTAAATCCATGGTTCTCTGGATATTTTTGTACACTGAAATTAAGAGTAACAAGGGCATAGACTTAAAGGTATCTATATTATTGATCATGTAGTTTGTACTATAGCTACAGGACATTCTTAGACTTGCTTGGAAAAATACATTGCTTGCAAGGGATATTCAGTGGAAAATACTGCACTCTCAAGCAGAAATGAGCATCCTTCAGGCTTGCTGGTTGTTGTTGTTGATGATGATGATGATTTTTACTGGAACTCAAAAATTCTCCATCAAAGCCTGAGCATGCACAGAATAAAAATCCTAAATCCAGGGGTTTATTTTGAGTGCCAGAACCAAAACCTCACAATAGCCTTCATAGAAGTCATCATCTTCATCATCAACTTCTGGGTGTTCCAGGCTTTCCTTCTTTTAGCAATGTTTATATTCTATGATTGCTTGGTCAGAATCCTTGTTTATTGGATACAAAATCATTCACCTGTCTCCCCATCAATCCAGACTTCCTACCTGCTTCTGCCCTAATCATCTGTTTTCTTTGCTGGTTGACCCCTGGTTTTATAAGCCCCTACCTATGAACACCCTCTCTCTAAATTAGCCTCATTTTGTATAGTATACATTTACCTGTTGAAGTAGCTGCATGACTTCAAGTGTAATTGCCTCTGCACAGATACTTCATGAATGCTTCAAAACATATTTTAATTAGGTAACAATTCCTTATAGACAGAGGGGAAATTTTACCAATTTTACATTTTACCATCTAAATCATCTGCATCTATCAGAAGTAAAGCCCACCAAATGAAATGGAAATACAAGCTACTGATGAGAGTTAGTCCCTAATAGAAATGCTATGACATACTATAACATGTTTCTAATTAAGACGAGCATGTGCCTAGACTAGGAATAAAGTTATTTTAGCTATATTTAAGATAATTTTCATATTAATGCTCAAATTTCACAGATACGTGTTTTTTTTCCTTTGAAGCTATCACATACAAGAATATGGAGAAAAAAACTGAATGTATAAATCCAGGAACCTCCACCCCCCAAAAAGATTAGTTTAAAAAAATACTACCACAAAGAAATTTGAAAGAAATTCTCAAGCTCCATGAGAATATGGTAGAAAAATCAAAGCCTCTTTCACATGAAGGTTTGTTTGATTGATTTTGGCAGGTTTTGAACAGCACCAGTTACAACCCATTATTTTTACATAGCAATGGCCATATTGTAACTATAAAGTAGGCTTCTTCAATCTGGTGCTCTCCAGATGTTCACAGCTGGGCTGGTCTAATTTGGAGCCCCTGCCAAGTTGCTCTTGAAAGCATCTCAGACCAAACACGTGCTTTCTAATATGTCAAACTGTAATTTCAGGGCTCCAAATTAGACCAGCACTGGCCCTGAAAATCAATGCCTCTCCATAGATTTCCTTGGTTTTACACACAAAATTACACAAAGAAATGATAAGTTTGCTAAAACCTTGGAACCTCCACTTCTGAAAAGAAGAGAAAAATGAAAGCAATGCTGGACTAAGCATACATAATTAGTGAGATTTTACTGAAAATAGGTGTTACTGAAAATGACCTTTTCATAATAATGTAACAAAGACTCAATGTCTCTCTGAGGCTTTCAACAATAAAAAGTTATAGCCACACTCCAGCACAGTAAATTAAGCCTGAGGTTGGTCCTTTGTGAACTAAAACCTCATTCTCTGTGAATCCAGACAAATGCTGAGCTGTCAGGCAGTTCAATCACAAGTTATAGCACACACGTCTTGCTTTTCCACAGTCTGTTTTGACCGACTAGTCATTTCTTTAGAAAATCCAAAGAGACATTTCTTGGTTAGCCAATTCCTTCCTTTTTAGTTGATTTTGCTTTACATTTCTGAGAATTAATAGTCATGCAAAGCCTGACAAAGAATGGCTCATGCTTTTCAGAATGTGCTTGTTTCTTACATTTCCATATATATCATCATACTCTTTGGTGTTCAGCAAGGGTCTGGATATTAAAAAAAAAACATGCCAGCAATCCTAGTTAACCTAAATGGAAAAGAGAGGTGCAAAGTATTTTTGAAATCTGTACTGTATTTCTCTTAGGAGAAGAAAAGGGCCAGTGTATTTTCTGTGCAAAAACATTCAGATCTCAAGAAACCATCTGAGATGTTAACACTGAGCTAATCAAAAAAGTTTTGAAAAGAGAATATATGTACATCTAAAAGCCTACCCCACATTTCAGCAATAAGGTTTCCAGAAAGCATTGATCTAAAAAGACAATAAAAGGCAATACGCAGCAATGTTACATCTCAGTAATATAGTACAGTTAATAATAGACATCTAAGAGAAATAAGGTGGCCGTGATACGGTCTATTTTGGTAAGAGTGGAATTACAAGGCAAATATTCACTACCACAGGAATGTCTGCATTGCTTATCTGATACTCAAGAAAGAGCTAACCAAACTTTGAAAGGGAATGGATTCCATAATCTTACTGCCGCTACCAAACAGGTCTCACTCAACATCCCTATACACTAAGCCTAAGAAGAGAAAGGGTGGACAGATTCATATGGAGAAGATAATACTTCCAATAATCCACTTCCAAATAATTTAGGGGTTTTGGACACAGATTTTTGATCCAAAAATGTCAACTCTCTTCACAGTCAACCATGGAGCCTGTCAATAACCTAATAAGTTCCATTTTTGATTGGTGGTTCTAAAAGATTGTAGGAACAGCAGCAATCCAAAGACAATTTTTAATATGATTTTAAGCACACCATAATTTAGTTTAGAATCTCTTCTTGAAACCAGCATTCATGCCTGTAACATCTCAAATGGCCATAAAGGTGGTTTTGCACAGGTTTGGAGCAGGATTTCTCATTGCTTAGTAAATAAGTCATTTACTGGCATTTAGCTTTTCAGCTTTAACCAGCAAAGCACAAAGGTTTTCAAGGAAATGGTTCTGTTTGCATTTTGAAGAGAACCAAGGTAATTTACATTTTCTGAATAAGTATACGAGCCAGAAGACTTTATTCTTCGAACACCATACTTCTTCCAATTTTGCAGTACACTTTTCAGCTTTAAATATGTTTGAAATATTTAGGAAAATGTATATGTGATGGTAAAATAATTAAAACCCATAAAAGAGGAGTTTTGTGCTAAAATGATTGTAAAGCATACATGCATTTTTCTGCTAACTTTTTCCATGGGTGGGGGCGAAACCACTAATAAATGAGAAAACCAGAACAGAATGCACTGATAGATTATTTTTTTCTGGAAATGACATGAACTGCAAAGTTTGATCCATATGTCCCTTACTCCCCCCAGTGGCAATCACCACAATTTTATGATAAGAACAGGAACTTGTCAAGGCAAACAGAATGAACAGATGTAATCAAGCTGTGCAGACAGCAGAATACGTTGAAATTTGTAGCAGCTGGAGAATATGCAGCACTGTTTTTTACAACCTTCTCTCTCGCACTGCTTTGCATTAGCTATGTATTCATAATATTTTTAATTAGAGTCATCCTCCCATGAATGGGAAGTCATAGGTAATGGTGTTGATACAGCAATTCACTTTATTCAAGAAATGCATTCAAAGTTTCTTCCATTATTTAGTAAAGACAAAAACAAATACATTGATACATATGTATACACACACAAATCCCTCTTACTTCAATCATTAACTGTTAATGAACCATCATATATATATATATATATATATATTCATTCATTCATTCATTCACATGTAATTATTAAAGCAATTAAAAATCTCTCTCTCTCTCTGTATGTTGTGTGTATGTATGTATGTGTGTATATATATATATACACACACACACACATACATACACACACACACACATAGACAGTATGTGTGTGTGTGTATAAAGAGATTTCAAGATTAACTACTTATATTGGTTAAAAAAAATAGCAGACTGGTCTAAAACATCACTGCTAGGCAATTCTAAGAATGTTTTAAGTGGGAAATAATCCCATATGTTAGCTTTACGCATCAATTAAGCCATGAAATGTATTAACTATGGCGTGATGGTACCTAACTGCCACTACAAGCATGCTAAAACAGTTACTACAAAACCCCTCATATATACTGGAAGGATACTAAATCCTGACATATGGATTATTGAAGAAGTCGCTATTGGCTGAGTTCAAAATCATAGTAAGCAATGAACCATGGTTAACAAATGGCTGGATTCACATAATACATTAACCAAATAAAACTGACCACAGTATGGTTCAGCATATAATGTGAAGTAGACTACCAACTTCAGTGAGATCTCCCATGTAACTGCATACTGAATACCAAAAAGAAATCACTATGTGCTTCATTAATTATACAAAGGCCTTCAGTTGTGTTGATCATATCAAGATGAGGAATATCCTTAGAAAAATGGGAATGCTAGAACATCTCATGCAAAACCTATATTTATTTATTTATTAGTTATTTATTAGTTAAATTTATATTACTGCCCATCTCCCCCAATGGGGGACTCTGGGCAGTTTACAATAAAAGCAATAACAAAAACATCTAAACCTCAATCAGAATCTAAAAACATAAATAGGATAATAAATATAAAATCCAAGAGGAGATGGAATAGCAATTGATAGGGGGTGCTATGGCACTAACCACCCCCAGGTGGCACTGTTACCCTCCCCATCCCAAGCAAGGCAGCAGAACCGGGTCTTCAATTTCTTCCAGAAGCCCAGGAGTGAGGAAACCCATCTCAACTCTGGGGGCAAGATATTCCAAAGGTTGGGCACCACTGCAGAGAAGGCCCACCTCCTGGACCCCACCAGATGAAATTCCTTTGCTGATGGGGTCCGTAGCATGCCCTCTCTGCCTGACCAGGTGGGGCGGGTTGATGTTATGGGGATGAGACAGTCCCTCAGGTAGCCTGGTCCCATGCTATACACAGATCAGGAAGCCACAATCTGAACAGAACATGGTGAAACCGTCTGGCTTCAGGTTGGCAAAGGAGTGTGACAAGTCTGTATACTCTCCCCTTATTTATTCAACCTATGTGATTAATCTTCAGCAAAGGATCATTACCTTGTCATGGTGCTGGAGCTTGAGCACCTCAATGATGCCATGGGCTAAACCGTGAAGGGCCACCCAAGACGGGAAGGTCATGACAGAGAGGTCAGACTAAATGCGATCCCTGGGGAAGGTAATGGCAACCCACCCCAGTATTCTTGCCGTGAAAACTAAATGGATCAGTACAACCAGAGATATGTCAGTATACCATCAGAAGATGAGACCCCCAGGTCGGAAGATGGTCAAAATGCTACTGGGGAGGAACAGAGGATGAGTTCAACTAGCCCCAGATGTGATAATGCAGCTAGCTCAAAGCCGAAAGGACGGCTAGCGGCCGACGGTGCTGGTGGTGAACGGCGAATCCGATGTTCTAAGGATCAACACACCATTGGAACCTGGAATGTAAGATCTATGAGCCAGGGCAAATTGGATGTGGTTATTGGTGAGATGTCAAGATTAAAGATAGACATTTTGGGCGTCAGTGAACTGAAATGGACTGGAATGGGCCACTTCACATCAAATGACCACCAGATCTACTACTGTGGACAAGAGGACCACAGAAGAAATGGAGTAGCCTTCCTAATTAATAGTAAAGTGGCTAAAGCAGTGCTTGGATACAATCCAAAAAACGATAGAATGATCTCAATTCGAATTCAGGGCAAGCCATCTAACATCACAGTGATCCAAATATACACCCCAACCACAGATGCTGAAGAAGCTGAAGTAGAGCAGTTCTATGAGGATCTGCAGCACCTACTGGACAACACACCTAAAAGAGATGTTATTTTCATCACAGGAGACTGGAATGCTAAGGTGGGCAGTCAAATGACACCTGGAATTACAGGTAAGCATGGCCTGGGAGAACAAAACGAAGCAGGACATAGGCTGATAGAATTTTGCCAAGACAACTCACTCTGCATAACAAACACTCTCTTCCAGCAACCTAAGAGACGGCTTTATACATGGACTTCACCAGATGGACAACACCGATTAATACATATTAAGGGAAGCTGGATTGGAAAAAGATGAGTCTGGTTTTAAAATTGGAGGAATAAACAGCAATAACTTCAGCTATGCTGATGACACTATTCTAACAGCCAAAAATGCAAAGGATCTACAAGCTCTACTAATAAAAATCAAGGAGCACGGTGGAAAAAAATAGGATTAAAATTAAATATAAAGAAGACTAAACGAATGACAACAGGTACCACAACCAGAAACTTAGAAATGACAATAAAGATATTGAAGTGGTGGATGTCTTCTGCCTTTTAGGGTCAATCATTAACAGTAAAGGAACAAGCAGTCAAGAAATATGCCACAGACTAGCACTTGGTTGAATAGCCATGAAGGCCTTGGAAAAGATATTCAGCTGCTGTGATGTGTTTATACCTACAAAGTCAGAATAGTGTAAGCCATGTTATTCTCTGTGACACCTTATGGAAGCAAAAGTTAGATTTTGAAGAAGCAGGATAAGAAAAGTAGTGACGCTTTTGAACTTTGGTGTTGGAGAAGATTCCTGAGAATACTGTGGACAGCTAAGAAAACAAACAAATGGATCGTTGAACAAATCAACTCAGAGTCCTAATTTAAGGCACAAATGACCAGGCTCAAATTATCCTACTACAGACTCATTATGTGAAGACCTAACTCTCTGGAAAAGGCTCTAATGCTGGGGAAGGTAGAAGGAAAGAGAAGAAGAGGATCACCAGCAGCAAGGTGGATGGATTCAGTGACATTGGCAATCATGCACTGTTGGAAGACCTGGAGGACCAAGTTAGATACAGATTGTCATGGAGAAAATTTATCTATGTGGTTGCTAAGAGCCAACACACACAGGTCAAGAGAAGAAAAACTTTGCTTTAAGACCCAGGTGTAAAATAAAGAGAGGGACTTAACTGTTATCTTATCAGAGGTTTGCCAGGATTTTGTGCTTATAAGAAGCACAGGTTTTCTCATGAAAAGATGTAATAAAGGAGAATGATTTGTTTCAACATCTGCTTCTCATGCAGCTACTAAAGGCATTGGAATGTTAACAGAAAAGTGAAAGCTTGTCCTGTTGTTGTTGTTGTTGCTGTTGTTGTTATTGTCTTTGATTCATTTCACATTCCAATTTTCCAGAAAGGAAAATTGAGTTTCAGATTATTGAGTTTCAGATCTGGTCTATTACCAGAATGCTACGCACATTGCCTTGAGCTCCTGGAGCAAAGGTGAAATGTAAATCTAAAAAATAAATAAACCACAGGCTCCCTGCTTTGATTTAGTAAAATAACTTATTTGGGTCCACAAAGGACTGGACGAATTCTCTTCATAATCTGCATAGTCATTCAAGAGGGGGGCAGCTTACAAGTTTGTAAACAAATAAAAAATAATAAGGTAGTGCAGGATATTTTGGCACATGCAGTTTCTACCTGTGCTTTTTATATCAATTCTATTTAAGAATATATACAAGAGACTTTTTATCACTCCCTAGAAACAGTGAAGCATGAAAAAGATATATAAGACCACACTGGCACCTTTCACCTTAAAATAAGGTTTAGAATAAGACAATTCCATTCAAATAGAGATTCTTCTCGAACTTCCTGCAATTGCAGATTTCTAATCAATGATTAGAAAATGTAGGGTTCACCCAATATAAATATTTCCTCTTTGTTTTTATTTATTTATTTATTTATTTATTTATTAAATTTATATCACCGCCCATCTCCCCCAATGGGGGACTTTTGTCTTTAAAATCATAGGAGTTCATGTTTTTGGTGATGAAAATAATAATGATGGTTGCATTTCTGTGTGCCTTTCCATTCCCACCATTTTAAAAAGCCATTTTAAAGTAGGTTTTGTAACAAAAGATGTAAACCAGGAGTGTCTGCAGAAGAATAATTTAAAAAATCAAGATGTTGGCCAGGTCCCCTGTGGACACCGCTAATGTAAATCACTTGAGGCAGGCCTTGAATGGTAAGCGGGCTTCTCCAGCTGACTGTTGGGGGTTGTGGGGAGGGGAGGCTCAGGCAAGAAACAGGCACCGGCTGGTGAATGTGAGGAGGATATAGATGTTCTGTGGACCAATCTTGGAGAATGTCATGTTCACCATTTCAATGTGTTGTTCACATTGTAACGTTTCACATGTCAAACCGTTCTTCCGTGTCTTACATGCTTGAACGTTTGCTGGTATTTTCCATTATTGCTGTGCTCCTTATTTTGCTACTTTGGAATGTATGTTTGGGTTTGCAACTCTGTTCAAGGTTACTTTCCCAGGCAGATGTAACGGTTGCTAGCACCTGGGAGGGGGTGGCTACTAACGAGCGCTCGGGGCGGGACTGGGTTGGAAGCAAGGCTTTTAAGTTTGTATTTGGTGCGCTTTTGCTCATTCTCAGCTTTCTCTGTATTTGCATACTATTCCTTTAATAAATCAGTTATCTTTAAGCCCGGGCTTGTGAGACTGAGTATTTGGGATTAGGCAACCATTACATAAAGCTGAGAAACATTTATATCATCTTCCGCTAGCCCCATCCAAAGTTTGGGTAACGGGGAGCGCTAGCGATGACAGTACCTCAACTACGCGAGAGTGAGGGGAGTGAAGAGGAGCCGGACTCGACAAAGACCCTGGTAGCTCCGACTTCGCGAGCCCAAAGGGCAGCACGTCGAGAGAAGCGGGATGCCCAATTGGATGACCTATTGTTGGCGGTGCAGGGTGCCACAAGGGCTGAACTTCAACCCGAGGTGGAAGCAAGGACAGGGAGGGAATCACCACAGCCATCCTGGGAACATGAAATCCCCTTATCACCGAGGGTGGTGGTGACAACTAGACCCTTAGAAGAGCCCGTCACCTCTGCCCGCATGAAGGCAATAGAGGATAAAATGGACATGATAGTGACCCTCCTGAAGGATATTCCCAGAGGGTCGGGGTCCCTACAGGAAGATTGGGAAGAAGACCCCTCCCAGCTGGCTTACCCGAGAGAGAGGTCCCCGTCACTCAGGGGAAGAAGTAGGACTCGGGCTTCCTGACAATCGAGGGGAAGGGAGTCAAGAACAACCAGGGAGCGGCCACCACTGGGGGCTCAACGTGCGTTGACGTTTGCGGAGCCATCGCAGCCGGCGGAGCCGATAAGAACCTTTCCACCATTTGGGGTAAAGTTTGATGGCGACCCTACCACGCTCTCTTTTTTCATTACCAATGCTAGACATTACATGGATGATTGGGGGCGATGCTTTCGTTCGGAGCAGGGCAAAATTAATTTTATTGCCAACAAGTTGAAGGGGAGGGCAGCGGATTGGTATGTGCAGTTATGCCAAGCAGAAGCCACGGAGTTAGAGGACTTTGATGAGTTTCTGTGGGCACTAAAACAGCACTTCGAAGACCCCTTGGCCCAAGAGAGAGCGAAAAGCGCCCTGAAAAAACTTTATCAAGGAACCCTCTCAGTTGCAGACTACGCTTTGGAATTTAAAGCCCTGGCGGGAAAGGTGGAGGATTGGTCCCAGTCGACTTTAGTGGAAATGTTTAAACAGGGACTGGAGACGGAGGTCCTCCGGTGGGCTTTTTGTCGGGACGACCCCAAAACGTTGTATGGGTGGATTCAGTTGGCGGGCAGCGCGGAAAACACTCTACAAACATTCGCCCATAGCAAGGAACTGAGGCAAACCAGAGTTAGTAGGGGGGCTCGTGCCCCTGGATTTTCAAGCTGCCCGAAAACGAAAAGTTGGGAAGAGGAAAGGGAATGACGATTTGCGAAAGGTCAGTGCCTAAGATGCGGGAAAGAAGGGCATCGTGCCACTTCGTGCCCGAGACGCAGACCGGAGGAGCGGCCGGCGAAAGCGCCGGGAAAATCGCCAGCATTACCGCGTAAGATGAGGGCTGCCTGCGCAGAAGTCGATCCTTCCAACCTCCTATTTGGAGAAGAGGAGGAGGAATTGCACTTCGACCAGCCGGCGGGAAAAGGCTACCACCTGCTCTGAAGGGCGCCGTTGGGCAGGTGGAAGAAACCGGGCGCGACCACGATTTGGTGAGTGGGAATTTTCCTACACTGACTGTCAAAGTGAAATTGGGATCTAGAACCAAAACTGTTGAAGTCTGGGCTATGCTAGATTCGGGCTGTTCACGTTCACTAATGCACCCCGATGTTGTAGCCGCCCTAGAACTGTCCACGTTTCCTTTGCAACGACCAATGATCTTCACGCAATTGGATGGAACTATGGCTGGGGGAAAAGCGGTCACCCACTCTACAGGACTTGTAGCTTTGCAAATGGGTACCCATTGGGAGAAATTGCCTTTTGTCATAGCTCCAGTGGGGGGTCCTTTGGTTATTTTGGGAATGCCTTGGTTCGTACAACAAAATCCTTTTATCAACTTCTTCTCTCTCCTTCTACCTTTCCAAGCATGAGAGCCTTCTCCAGAGAGTTAGGTCTTCATATAATGAGTCTGAAGTAGGATAATTTGAGCCTGTTCATTTGTGCTTCTGTCCCTGCACTGGAATAATATCCTTCCTCAATTCTACCTGTGGAAATTCCCATAAAATATACATATTTAAAATTAGTTCCCAATCAAATTTGTCTTTAAATCTTTGTAGAGCTGTGACTCCAGAGACCCTGCCATAAGAAGCTCCCATCTGATTAGACTTTTACTCTCAGAAACACTTTATATTTTTTCCCATAAAGCTGATCAAAAGAAGGAAAGGAAGGAAGTTAGATATTTTGCCTATCATAGTTCTCAGTTCATTGGGTTGATTTTGAGTATTGATGGTCCGTAGCAAACACACACACATGCACACACACACACACAGACACAAATCCTATTCACAATGGAATTTGATCACTGCCTGTTATCAAATCACATAATGAGATCTGCTACTGAAATCACAACTCATTGCATGTGGTTTTTCAATTTGATATTAATTTATCTTCTGTAGCTCTTCAACTTCTGCATCACATCTGGCCAGTTTTAATAACTGGAATAATTCAGAAATAATCTAGTCCGATCCTGTGCTTGGTATAGGATGGCTCAAGTTCAGAGACATATGACCAGAATATAATTGCTGGCCTTGTATCTCAGAGACCAGCACCAAGATATCCCCAAGCAAGGCACCCACAACATGTCTAATCATATCTGAAAATGCTCAAAATTCAATGTTTTTAAAACAATAGTTTTTATTGAGGGGTGGTTAAATAGGAGGAGGGAAGGAGTATTAGGTATGTTCGCCACTTTGAGTTAGTTATAAAAATGATAAAGGCAGGATTAAAAAAAACTATTAAATAAATAAATAATCAAATCCTCAGCACAGGACCACCACATCTTGTGTGTTTTCAGCATTCTTCTAACCTGGGATCTGTGAGTTTTGAGGGAAGATTACTGATGTTGTGTGATATTTCACTGTTCTTGCAACAAGATCAGAGGAATGAAGGTACAAATCTGGGTGGAGGAGAATAACTTTCAGGTAATAGCTGTATTGCCACTAGATCCTGCCTGGGATGAAATTTCAATCGGAATTTGAAGGTTTAGCATTCCAGAGGGCCTTAAAGACCTGGCTGTTCTTCCAGGCCTAAGGTTAGGGTGGTTAAGGCCCCTGGAGAGTTTTGTTGGTATAGGTTTTTTGTGCTGTTGGCTGGATTTGTCATCTTGTTCTTTATGTTGCCCTTATCCTATTTGATTTTGTTGGTTTGGTCTTTTTGAATTGTACTGCATTTTATTTTCTTTGCCATATTTTGAGTCGTCTGGCAACATTCCAGAGTTGGGCGGCACCTAAATTGAATAAATTCAGTTCAATTTGGGTAATCATGTGGGGGAATGTTTTGACAAAACCAAAGAAGAATTGTAAGCAGATAACATATTTCTCTCAAGGATATTCTGTGTACATCGGGGCAAAGTCTTTTTTTTTTTTATCTTGGATATCACAGTAGCCTTTTCAGTATTTTTTTTCCCATTACTACTCACTACCTTCAGTTAAGCCTTCATTCTCACCCAGACCGTGGGTAGGTAATCCAGCAGGCCAATGGTTAGGAAAGATTTAGGCTGATAAGTAGCATATTGCCATTAGTGCAATAACTAACTCACACTTTTAATTTGCATTACTAGAGACCTTATTTCAGCCCCAGACTCAGCTTCCCCGTTCCCAGATCAATTGATCACTGGTTTAAGGCAAAATGAAATTGAATTCTCTATTTATCCAAGACATCCAAATACACACACACACACACACACACACACACATATTCATTCCAAATTATTATCTGACTTACCAGACCTTTAATATCTTTGTGTTTAAGATCAAGTTTTAATGGGCATATCTCCCCTTATACTTTTAAGATGGTAACATACTGCTTTCAAGTTTTCTCTATTCATTATTTTTATTATTTTTGAAACATTATGATCTCTTTTGAGAATTCTTTTGGAAGGGAGAAATACAGAAGTTCAAAATATGTTAAGACCGCTTTTGTACACATGTATGTGCTCATGCGCACTCCCACACCTCCACAAGCAACTATTCCGCATATTGGAATTGGCTGTGTGACTCCCCCAAATCCCCAAGGGGATTCTAGGATTATTGAGTTGGTCTATTTTCAAAATGAATTTTAAAATATACCGGGTGCCTGCATCGTCATGTGCAATGGTACCTGATGTTTGCAAAAATTATCAGCTCCAGTGTTCAGGCTGGATTACATTGGGGATTACCAGGAATTATATATGTACACTGGGTCTCAAACTAGTAACCTGGGAGAAACAGATAGAGATTTACAGTGCAAGGCTATATGTCACGTGGATAGTATATAACCTCTTACATGTTGTTGGGCTACAATTCCTATGATACACATCAACTAATAACAACCTAACGTTTGAGTAAGGTAGAGCAAGACAGGATTATATTAATGTGATGGCAAAGCAGGAAGAAAGAATATATCTAAGATATTGGCCCCAGATCATTAAGATGGAAGCTGTCTGTTTAGTGAACCTTAATATAAGCATGTTAGCAGTAGATTGGGAAGACAAAGCATTCCTTCACACAGTGGACATAATTAACTTAACTTGTTCCACTGGAAAGCTTTAACAGAGGATTAGATAAATTAAACAAATTCACAAGGGAAGATAATGCTGTGAGTAGTTTGTAAGTCATAATGGTTCAATGAAACATCCATTTTCAGAGACCATAAGCTGCTTTATAATAGTTTCTGGGTCACAACACAAGAACTGGGCTCCTGCTTTCATATTTTGCATGAAACTTTGGACATTTTTGTTCTTAATATCATAATAACAATAAGGAAAATGTTTAAAAATCTTCTTTTTAAATGAGTTTGCACATTAAGAATTACAAAAGTTCACTCAAAATGATTAAAGAATGCAGAAAGTGGAGAGAACATTATGACAAACATTTTGTTGCCACTAACTCTACTGCAAAAGAGAAAGTGTATTTGTCAATCTCTGGAAAAGGCCCTAATGCTGGGAAAGGTGGAAGGAATGAGAAGAGGACAACCAGCAGCAAAGTGGATGGACTCAGTTACAGTGGCAATGAGTGCACCATTGGGAGACCTGAGAGAACAGGTCAAGTATAGATCATCATGGAGAAATTCTATGTGGTTGCTAGGAGTCAAAAACAACTTGATAGCACATAATCAATCAACCTGACCGGACCCATTTGGTCAAACTTCTGTGATTCCCAAACAGAGGTGCCCTTGTGCGGCCTCCAGACCCTCTTTCCAAACTTCTTCCGAAATTCAACAGTGTGGATGACAAATACACTTTTCTTTTATTACTTTTTAAATCTTTTTCCCCCCTCTTGGACCTACTCACTTGATATCCTGGTTCCTCTCATTTTTCTGAATGCAGCCTGTTACATTTGAAGTATGGTCCTCAGCCTAGAAAAAAAAACCACTTAGCCTGGGTAAAAGCAGACTACCAGGTCTGGACTCCCAATGACTCTCAACTCCCAATGACCAATAGGTGGTAGCATCTTTGCAACATCTTGTGGTTATTGGAAATGTTGCAGTCAAAAACTAGTAGCCTTAATATAAGATATGATCTTCAAATGCCAGTCCACCTTCCCAGTGGCTATAGTCAAGAAAAGACTAACCCTAAGCCTATCAAAATGCAATTGCTACATTCACATGACATGCTAGATCGTATCATTGGTTAACATGATGGCCTAGTTTATCCAACATGCTAAAACAATGGCTGTGTTCTTGCAACATGTTAAGTCACAAATTATATAACCCATTTTAGCCTGGTCTGGGGTGCCCTACTAGCTGAATTTATTTTAACTTATAAAGGTCACCTCCCTGCTCAGTTTACAAAGGTTTGCTATAGCAGATCCTGCAGTGAGCAGGAGGTTGGGCTAGATGACTTCTGGGATCCCTTTTGACTGCATGGTTCTCTAGGAAATGGTTGGAGTGAGGTCAGTATTTGTAGTTCTTCTCGTTGTGTCCTTGGAGCACATAGAGGAATCTTTTCTGAAAGGTTTAGAATGGATAACAAGAGTCATGTTACTATGTCGGTCAATTGTGGGCTGTCAAATCCAGATAGTTGCTAGTAGGTAGCAAAGAGATATAGAAAACTCTATGCCTTTGCTTTCATCTAGTGGTCATCCAGAGTTATACAGCCCAGAAGTGGCAGCTGTAATATAATTGAACAAGTTATCTCTCTGGGAAAAGAGAAGAAGGTTTCTACCTTGCTGTAAAACAATATGAATACTTTGTCTAAAATAATGCTTCAAGTCTCCTTAGTGGAATCAAGAAAGATGTTGTCTGGCACAGAAGAGCTCTGTAGCCATTTTTCATAATGATAGATGTGGTTTTTCTGCAGTTATTGGGAAGGAAAAAAAGAAAAACATCCAAATTGGACCTCTGAATTGTTGCATGCATCATAAATCATTCACTCAATATACTGAAATCCCTGGGAACGGAGGAAAAAGATAACTTCCTTTTCTATTTAGAGATATGGCAGAATTTGATAATATTCTTAAAGGTTCGAGGCTGCCTGGAGAATACAAACTCACTAATTGGAGCCACTGATTGCTGACTTTGAGGCAGAAAGCATTGTTCTGATTGCCATATTTTTGCAGACGATCTTGCAAATGGCCTGCAGAATGTGATCAATAAGTTATTTACAAGTCAATCAAGATATTAAGGACTAACATGTGATATAGTCCTCCAAGGATTACACTACTTCTGGGAACTCCTTTTCCGACTAATTTAAAATTTTATATATGCAACAATTTAAGTATGGATGTAGTTTTTAGACTGATGTGAAATAGACTGTGTGATGGATTCTTGAAATAAAAATTAGGGAGATCCAAATTCTCACAGATACACCACTGTCAGGATGGTCCCTTGTTAACTTTCTTCATAGAGTGGTTGTGGGGTTTTTTTTAAAGGAACTGTTAGTTTATATAACTCAAATCCTTTGAATGAGCGGCAACCTAATTCTTCTCTTCTACCTGGCGATTTTCATGTGGAACATATGCAAAGAACAGGTACTTCATCTGATTGTCTCAACTGGAAGAGCTGTGCTCTGTTTAATATCTGAATCATCTCAAAGTCTTTAGCCCCAATGAATTAAATAGAACACTTTAGGATGCATTCAAAAAAAATATCCCCACATTAGATTTCCATGGTAACAGAGCCCATACATACCCATACAATGTGTACTCTCCTAGAAGAAGCCTCACTTAATTTAATAGGATTTCTCTTTTGAGTAAAATACACAGAGTGGTTACATCAGTGCACTAGGGCAACACTAGAGTGCCTAAAACCTTCCCCCACCACAAAAAAGAAAAAAGAAAAATCCCTGGAACTTGCAGATCCCCAAATTAAATTCAGAAACAAATAGCCCCAAACTCATTACATTTACTAAATCTTGTGCGATTTCAATCTTCCTGGAACGTCCTCAGATATCTTGGATGAGAATATTAAGATCTCATAAAATTTAGCAATCTCATGAGATTTGGGAATTTTTGGAAAAAAAAGGGGGGGGGATAGCAGATGTACCATACTGGAAGATCATGCAAGGCATCTGGTGCTCGAAAGTTTGCTGACTTGTAGGGTGCACAGTACACCTGGTACCGAGGATGTTGATAAAGTATGTCTATGTCTTAGTGGGTGTATACTTGTATGTAATCATTTCTGCGCATCAAGCAAACATTTATCTGAAGGTAACGACAGATCTATAAACAGATGTGTTCATCCTTCCTCAGAAAAAACATGGGATATAGACTTAAATTGGGTTTTGCATAAATGAAGCATTTTCATATTAAAGTCATTTACTTTGGTGAGAAAGGACAACTGAATCCCACTGGCTTCCTCTTTCACACGTTTTTCTTTTATGTATTTCTAAATAGCTAAGATACACTCCAGTAGAGCAACAAATTTTGGGTTATCCTGCAGATGTATGCATGACTAGATCTTCTGATTTATGAGCTCCTTTGATTAAATTGTCACAGGTGACTAGACCGGGCTTTCTGCTTTCTTGCATGCCAGATAGAAATTACTCTAGAAATATGAAAGATTGACCCATAAATCAACTTTGCCTGGGAAAAGGAAACACAGATTTCATGGTATTTGAGATTGAGCCATTTCCATGCATTGCAGGTGAAATTCTTCAAAAGAAGATTGTGAAGTGCACTGAACTCCTTGTTAATTGTCAGGAAAAGGTCATGTTTTGAGGACTTCTTAAATGTATCTGTATATTCCATGAGAAATACTGGAGGGAAAAAGACTAGGGGCATTTGCTAGTTGAATATCTTCCTCTTTGGGCCACTTTCCATGGCGTGGCGAATGGGGTCTAGACGGCTCCCCCTTTTCTTCCAACCTGTAGTTGATCCCATATAAGAAGCCTCACTCTCTTTGTCGCAGCAGCTCGGTGTGACAGAAGCTCCATATATTCCTTATTACTCGATTAGAGATGTCTAATGTTCTAAACCAAACTTTAAGATTAGGCATGACTGCTGTTTTGTGGTTTCTGGATCACCTAGAAATCACACCATTAGATTTAAGAAGCAAACCACTAGTAAATGGCAATGTGGTTTCAGGTTTTCGGGGATGGGAAAAATAAAAAAGGCACGTAAGCCTCCGTTTAGCCATAACACATACATTAAAAACAAAATGGGGGGGGGGGGCAAGTAATCACAGGTCTTTCTCCTCAAAATGTTGCCTGTCAAGGCAAACGCCCCCAGACAGCTTACAAGAGGTAATTAGCTTCATCAAGAGAGAGAAAAATTGCCATGTTCATACCACATACATAATCAGATCAGTTAAAGAAGTAGAGTCCGCATTTGCCCCACTTACGAAGCTTGAAGTTTTCATCTTGGTTTGCTTTTTGTTGTTGTTGTTCTTTTTTGTAGCTTAGCATGTTGTGTGAACTCAGCCCATTTGGTTAATGTATGCATTATACAAAACCAGAAATCGGTTAATTCAATAATGTGGTTAACCACATTGCATGAATATAGCCACAGAATGTTACATGAGGATGTGCAGGAATATTACGTTTTCAAAATGATTTCCAACACAGCTGTACAAATCTTTTGAAGGAGCTGCTTTGCAATGTGGAGATGAAGCCTCTTTCCGTGAAATGTTAAAGCAGATGCATCTTTTTCCATGCTTGCATTGCTGCTCGCGGACTGGTAAAAGATGCTGTTTATTTAACGATGGGGGGGAGGTGCTTTATACACGCTTTTATGCATTGTGAAACAGTTCTCTCAAAGGACTTGCACAGCCCTAATTTATTCAGATCTTCCATTGATGCAAATATTTCTCTGTCCATTCAACTAAATCAGTCCCAGCCCAGTTGCCTTCATCAGCTTCAACTCCCACCTGAAATAGTCTATTGTGGAGATAGATAATATGGATGTTCTGTAGGTGTTGTAGACTGCAACTTTCATAAGACCTAGCCAGAATTCTGAGAATTTATGAGAAGATGGGAATGGATGAAACTGTGATGTAACAATGGAAAAGTTTTAGAATTTGAAAAGCATTTCTTTTCCAATAGGCTTTCTGTTCTCTACTGGCTTTAACTCTGTGTGATGAACTATAAGTCAGCAAGTCACGGAGGGCTAAGAAATCCAGCTGGAAGGATGGGAAAATAATATTAACACGAACTTAGGTTGTTTTGTAGGGTGGATTACTTAACTTCATAAAGATGACTATTTCTACTTTTACTGAAATGGAATACATGTCAGGGCAGCCTCGCTCCAAATAAAACACAGACTCACTTAGAGGGTCTAAGGATTTCTGGCTTTATTGAAACAGAGTGCATGCAATGAAAAAGACGGGAATCCTTATGTGTTGACAGGGTGTCCTGTTTATACTCTGTTGGCAGACGTTACCCTTCTCCACCCCCCATTGACCCTCGAGCCAGGACCGGATGGGTGCTTGGGACTGCGATGCGTCTGCTGATGGGCAATTCTGGCGATCCCCGGCGTTCTCCTTTGTCTCCCTGCCTTCGTCTGGTGCAGGTGCGTCCCCCGGGGTAATGGGAAGGCGTTCCCCCG
This sequence comes from Candoia aspera, assembly GCF_035149785.1. Lineage (NCBI taxonomy): Eukaryota > Metazoa > Chordata > Lepidosauria > Squamata > Candoiidae > Candoia > Candoia aspera. The sequence continues at coordinate 15,304,565 of NC_086155.1, read as the reverse complement.
ATCTTTCGATGGGTGCCAAGTCCGGTCTGTGGGGCGTTTCTATTATGTTGGTGATTCCTTTATGGATATGGGTGCTTGAGGGATATGTGAGTGATTAAGGGATTATGCTTATCCCTTCCTCTTTCCTAATGTGCATGTTCCCCGTTGTGATGCACATATGCCTTGCAACGGGGAACATGACAATACATTGATTTAAAAGTCCGCAAACTCCTATAGCCATGAAAGAAACTTTCAGATATAGATAGACAGACAGACAGACACATATTCTCTATCCAGTCAATAGCAGGTTACAAGAGTGGGAAGAGGAAAGGAAGTGATCTAGTTCAACACCATGGTGCAGAGACAGTTCTAACCGCATCCCCTTCCGTCACTGTCATGATCCTTTCTCAAGAGCCAGGTCCCAGCATGGACCAAGAGAACAACTTTCACTATGTGGGACTAGGCAGCAACCATGAAGAGACTCCATGTCTTCCAGGCATCACACTTGATTAAGAGTCAATGAAAAGAGAGATGGAAACTGCCAAACTTCAACAAAAGGCACCATGGAAGTAAAAGTCTCTGAGGAGTAGAAGTGCCTTCAGGTAGGGATGTGCAACACGTTTTAAACCTGAAATGATTCAAGCATTGCTCCAACCTTTCTAGAACTGTTCTGAGCTTGAAACAGACCTCTCTTGAGCTTGCCTTTTTTCAAAATCAAAGGAAAGCTGTTTTGAGCTTACAGCACAACCTTTCTCAAACTCAAAGCACGACCTATGTCAAACTCAAACATTTGTTTAGCTTCCATCATAACATGTTTAGAATTTGTACACCCCTACACTTGAAGTTACTTAAGAACACAAAGAATTATGCTGGATCAAACCCAGTGCCTGCATTCTGACTTTATACAGCAAGTCAGAAGGAAGGAAAGTGCCCAGAGTCACTGGGAGGTGGGCAGCATATCAATTTAATAAATTATTATTATTATTATTATTATTATTATTATTATTATTATTATTATTATTGTTATTATTATTAAGCAGGTACCCCACTAGCACCATTCTACTAATTGGTGTTCAGAGGCATAGTGAGGTCTGATTCTCAATATACTGTATAGCCATCAATCTACAGAAATGGAGTGTCAGGAGGCAGAGTCATTCTATGGATGGGTATTTTTGTCACCTCTCATTTCCAGCAGTTATGACAATTTCCAGCTGCACTTCAGAGTTCATCACTGTATCTGGCATGTGGCACTCATTTCACATGCCAGTAAGGTAATGCTCAAGATCCTGCACGGTAGACTTCAGCAATTCATGGAGCGAGAATTGCCAGATGTACAAGCTGGGTTTAGAAAAGGCAGAGGAACCAGGGACCAAATTGCCAATATCTGATGGATAATGGAAAAAGCCAGGGAGTTTCAGAAAAAGATCTATTTCTGTTTTATTGACTACTCTAAAGCCTTTGACTGTGTGGACCATAACAAATTGTGGCAAGTTCCTAGCGGTATGGGGATACCAAATCCTCTTGTATGCCTCCTGAAGAATCTGTATAATGACCAAGTAGCAACAGTAAGAACAGACCACGGAACAACGGACTGGTTTAAGATTGGGAAAGGAGTATGGCAGGGCTGTATCCTTTCACCCTACCTATTCAACTTGTATGCAGAACACATCATGCAACATGCTGGGCTTGAGGAATCCAAGGCTGGAGTTAAAATCACTGGAAGAAACATTAACAATCTCAGATATGCAGATGATACCACTTTGATGGCTGAAAGCAAAGTGGAACTGAGGAGCCTTATGATGAAGGTGAAAGAAGAAAGTACAAAAGCTGGCTTGCAGCTAAACCTCAAAAAAACCAAGATTATGGCAACCAGCTTGATTGATAACTGGCAAATAGAGGGAGAAAATGTAGAAGCAGTGAAAGACTTTGTATTTCTAGGTGCGAAGATTACTGCAGATGCTGACTGCAGTCAGGAAATCAGAAGACGCTTAATCCTTGGGAGAAGAGCAATGACCAATCTCGATAAAATAGTTAAGAGCAGAGACATCACACTGACAACAAAGGTCCGCATAGTTAAAGCAATGGTGTTCCCCGTAGTAACATAAGGCTGCGAGAGCTGGACCATAAGGAAGGCTGAGAGAAGGAAGATAGATGCTTTTGAACTGTGGTGTTGGAGAAAAATTCTGAGAGTGCCTTGGACTGCAAGAAGATCCAACCAGTCCATCCTCCAGGAAATCAAGCCAGACTGCTCACTTGAGGGAATGATATTAAAGGCAAAACTGAAATACTTTGGCCACATAATGAAAAGACAGGACACTCATGCCATGGTATCAGTCTGACACAGCTGCTTTTTCAAGTAGAAAATTAGGTTGCGTGTGAGCTATAGTTTTAGTTCTCACACCAACCCAAGGAGAGATCTTTATGTTCAGGATTAGTCTCAGTTTATTAGCAGTTGGGAAATCTTCTCTATATTGGTTTTTTTTATGTTTTTGTTATATTTGATTCAGCTCCTTGCATGAAATGCTTTCAAACAGGATGATGGGATGCCTATTCAGGGCATGTATTTGGGGCAAAACCTAGATTTTCATTATTATGTAAAATAGAATTGTCAAAGAGACTAGTCAGTTTTAGAATCATCTCTAAGGCATCAAAGCTGTGTTTCAGTGAGGAAGAATGACAAATATTTCAAAAAATCGAATTTCAAACAGTATCTAGAAGGTATCAGTTCTTCCGACTGGTGCAAGCAGCAATACCATTCATGAAGTATCCCTTTTGGAGATGCTATTTCTGTTAATAAGCTCTCTCAGGTTTTTACTGGCCCTAGGCTATATTTAGATATCCCAGTAGGTAAGGCATATTGTATTTCAAATCCAGACTATCTCAGATTTACTTTTGTGCTAGTTATGACTCTCTTGGCTATAAAATCTAGGAGCAATATAGATCATCACAACTTTTCCTCACCTTTCTTCTGAGTAATGCAGTGAAATGACAACATATACATCAAGTTGTTTGCATGATTGCAATATGAATGTCGACAATGAGACTAGCAAGTTGCTTTTTCCAAGAAAAATTCACACACATGCTTTTAAAATGTATATTGAGGACAGCTGGTGGTTTGAGTGTGAAACATAAACGCACCCCCCACAGAGGCACACATAGGATTTTACCCAGGGGTGTCATTTCATTGTGCTTCTACTATATATAAAAGCCTGTGTTCAGTCCTGGGCAAATGTCAAATCCACTGTTTTGTTTTTACTGTGTGATTTGTTATAGCTGTGATGGTGGGTGGGTCTTCTAGACTGCTACTCATTGTACTTTCTCATGAGACTGACCATTTTCCATTCTAGTTGAGCTTCTACCCCTCCCCCTCACTTGCCTTGAAGGTTGCTTCCGCTAGCCATTATAAGCCCACATAAGTGTACATTGTGACACTTCCTGGCTCCAACTTAGCCACAGATGCTGGAGTCGTGAACAGAATATTGAGGATATTGAGGTCTGAGCTATTGAGGTCTGAGCATTAATTTAAAAATTCTATGCACCCTGTAGATGTCATATGCCTATCTTCTTGAGAGGCTTTCAAGAGAGCCATAAAGACCCATCTATCTAGCTTTTAATAACAATTAAGCAGTTCTAAATTCTGCTCTGTATCTCTTACTCTATGAAGTGTGGAGGATGCAAATGGAGGAAATGCCTTCTTCCATGACGTTACCTCACCTATGGAACGCACTTCTCAAGGACCTTCAGCTGCTGCCTGTTTTTTTCTTTTCTTTTCAGCACCAGCCAAGACCCATTCTGTTTGAATAACTCACACCTTTTGGAAATGGTTTTATGTGTTTGCATAGAATATTTCTGTAGTCAAATATTAATTCTCAATTTTTATGGGTTGTATGTTTGTTTCAACATACTTGAAACAATCCTTCAGGAGACCAGATGGCAGAACACTCTCTTACTGCAAGAAGAAACAAATGAACAGCACCAACAATAAACCAAGTCTGTCTGACATGAAGACTTCTGTATGGTGCTTTGTCCTTCCTACTGCTATAACATGTGGCAAGTTGAAGATGGCATCATCTCTTTGCACCTGAGAAGGGAAAGGTCTATTCCCATTGTCTCTGTCTGTTTCTCACCTGGCCTATTATTAATTAAATGAGTGTGCATTGAAGAGACAAGGGAACTTTTGTCTCTCTCCAGCTTGTGTTTCAGATCTCATCATTGTCATGTTCACTGTTTCAATGTATAGTATACATCGTAACGTTTCACATGCCATGGGGCTGACACACGTTTCTGTTTGGGAGGGAGCTGCTGTGAAACCTTGTGCCAAGCTCTGTATCTGTGTTCATTACAGTGGAATGTGTTTGGGTTATGTTCTCTGTTCAAGGACTTTTCCCGCAGACCATCAGAAACCGTTAGGAGCACCTGGGATTGTGAACTTGGGAAGATTCTATGGGGGGAGGGATCTCATTTACACCGAGGGTTTTTAGTTTGCATTTGGCGTGCTTTTATCATTCTCAGCTTTCTCTGTGATCCTGCATACTATTCTTTAATAAATCAGATATCTTTGAATTCCTGCTCATGAATCTGATAGTGTTTTAGAATAGGCAACCATTACATAAAGCTGAGAATCACCAAAGTTGTACTGTTAGCTCCTACCAAGATTAGTTTCTTGTGAGGGAAAATAGTTAACGATGGCCGAGTCCAAGCTCACGACCGAGGGACTTGAGGAGACAGCTAGTTTGATGCCCAAGTCGATGGTCAAGAGCAGAGAACTGAGCCTCACCCCAGAACCTTCAGATTTCTGGGAGGAATCGAGTTCCAGGCCAGTTTACGTAAAGCTCAGCATTAGAAACAGCAAGGTAGTTTGGGCTTCCTTTGGAGAATAATAACTAACACAAAGAATAAATTTTGACGTACATCCCTAATTTATCATACAGTGAGCAGACTACATCAGCTGCTTCAATAAACACATTATCTTACTTTTTCCTTTAATTTGCCAAGAATAATGCTGTTTTCAAAAGTAATATCTATCATATATAATTCTCTAAAAGGCTCATCGGTAAGTCCACCACTGTTTTATACACACACACACACTTTTCAGTTGGCTTGGCTTTATGTGGCAATTTTTAAGAAAAAAATGTCTCAGATGAAAAAAAAATTGATTACACAGAAATAAATTCACCAAGGTCTGGGGGAAAGGTATAACAGAGGAATATTACACAGTTTATTTCTCCACAGCATTAGCTTGCATGTTGAGCCCAATGAAAGCTCAAAGTCTTTTTATATCCTTAAGCACATATAGCATCAATATTTCCATATGTATAGATTTGACTGAAGTGTGGTCAGTGCATTAGACAGGAGAATAATCAAGATACTGTTGTCAGTTAGTGTGCAAAGCCTATAAAACTATCTTCATTAAGAATATGAATGTTGCATTAATGAGGTGACAATAGACTTCATCCATTCAACCATTTTGCTTCTCATGGTGTCAGCCCAAAAAGATAGAGCAGAAACCAATGCCATATAGGTCAGGAGTACTCTTATTGTAACAGCTATAGTAATGGAACCTTGCAAGTCTGAATGTGCTTCCCCCTCACTCATTTTAACTTCATGTGAACTAGGGAGGGGCTTGTCTGAGACATTTTCTCACATTATTTTCTTGGCCTGGTCTCAAGCACCTCTTATCTGACTGTTGCCTTGGTAGTGGTTCTTCCTCCTGTCCTTCAAGGCCATTCCCTCTGTCCTCTACATGTGGGGACCAATCGGAAAAATATTCCACACAGGGCCTGATGGGTGACAATGACAGCTACTGACTAGGTCCCAGATGTGGAGGGGACTTCAACCAAGGATGGTTCAAATTTGAAATTATCACATAATTTGACCACAACCCCAATATAAAACTAATTTGTTGAATATAATCCCAAGAATTATTACAGCATTTGGGAATTTTCCATACACTCCTGTTCACTGGGCATCTTGGAATCTTAAAAAAGCCAGATATCCACTTGAAAGTCTGGATACTTGCATGCCTTAAGTGGATTAATTTTTATTCCATTACGGTACAAAGTACAGCACCAACCATCTACTTGGGACATTAAATATAGGCCTTTGAAATATAGTTTTATTATGCTAAACTAGTTTAAATTAGTTTTACGTTTCTAAATTAAAAGGAAAAGGTATAGATATGTACAATAATGTTAACAGTATAATGTAACTTCAACATTAATAATCATGTGGGAAGGGAAGGGAAGGGAAGGGAAGGGAAGGGAAGGGAAGGGAAGGGAAGGGAAGGGAAGGGAAGGGAAATTATAAATGAACAATACCAAAAAATATTTACATTATTGCTCTAAAGTCATCTTTGTTGCCAGTTTATCATTTTTCTTATCATTTAAAAAGACAGAAGCCAACCACTTATTTTTTAGGGGAAGTCAGTGAGTGGTCAATAAGGAAGACCAACAATATCAAAAAACAAAACAAAACCCCACACCAGTTCATGTCTGAAACAGTTCGTGGTTGCAGCTTGTCCAGTCCCTCTTTTAAATCCTACAGCCAGTCATAGTTATAGTTGATGAGACAAGAATTTGTAGGTCACAAGTATCTTTAAGGACATTTGTCTGCCATTAGTATTTTTTTTCCCAAACACTTCCAAGGATCTCAGTTTTCCTTGGAATACAATTTGAAATCTATTGCCTGCTGTGTAACCTGTATGTTTTGATGTTGTTTTAGTCTGATAAAGAAATCAACACATTTAATAATCTAATTTTAATTGTTTCAAATAATAACTTCATGCTAAGACAATGAAAGGAAGTTCTCAGCTCAGTTCTGGCAAGCTCCAGCTTAACTGGTAGAATCCTATTTATCTGTAACAGTGTGTTTTAATCTCCCAATAATTAACTTTAACACAGAATTTTAGAAAGTCTGAAGTCATGAAAAACTACTGTTGATTTCTATTTGTTCTAGCTTCACAAATACAATGGGCATTTCAGCTTTTTTCAGAGCATACAAGCTGCTGAAATAATTTCTGTACAGCTCTAAAATGAAAAAGGAACTTCAGAAACACTTTACTTATTTAAAACACCACTGGGATTGGCAAATTAGCTCAGATCTATAAACATTTAAAGAAAATTGTAAAAGCATCTTCCCCGTTCTAACTATTGACATACAGTAACTTTCCAAGTTATTATGTGTGCAATCATGCTGCACTTACATTTTTTAAATGTAATCAAAACCTACTTCTGAGAATCCATCAGTAGTTAAGACAATATACAGAAGTACAGGTCACTAGAGAGGAGGCAAGAAGAGAGAGAAAAAAGAAGTTTTCCTTTTACCATCAAAGATACTGATTGGGACAGATAATCACGGGTACCGTCATAGTAGTGATTTGTATCCATCTATGCAATACACTATATTTATCTGAAAGGACCAAATATATATACATACACACACATACAACAGTGGCCCAGTGTTGTCCTTCAGAAAAGGGGAAGGCCAGAACAATAACTATACAATTAATTAATTAATTAAAATATACAATTAATAACTACCAGTTAAAATGAATTATATAAAATAAATCACCCTCCTTCCTTTCAACAGTCTATATCTGGTTAAGTTAGATGAACCTCCCACTTCAAAGACCCTCTTGATGATGATGATGATGATGATGATGATGATGATGATGATGATGATTTCAACTAGTTTTAAGGAAAAAAATATACGAAAAGAAACAAAGAAACATGCAAAAACCAACAGAAATCAATAATAAACTAAGGAAGGAAGGAAAGAAACAAAAAAGTGATCCAAATGTGCCAGTTAATGACCCCAGTAAAGACTGCTGCTAATGATACAAACAGGTCAGGTCTCCCTCAAGGGTTCTTTGTCATGGCCGGCTCAGACTGGGAGGGTGAAGAGGAGCTACAGGAGGGTCATTGGCCTGAGGGGCTTCAGGTGGCAGGGAAAGCAGCATTGCCTAGCAACCAGGAGAGGCAGTTATCGTTGGCTTCAGAAGACGAAGAGGTGGAGCTAACGCCACCACCCAATGCAAGGGCCCGTCGCAAAGAGAGGAGGGCTGAACAAAGGTGCTCAGCAAGTCTATTGGCCAGAAAGAACCCCGCCTCGCCAAACGAACAAATCCGGGTCACGCCACCCCTACATAGGGGAGCCGTGCACCTCACAGATCCGTTGGCAACAACTCTCCGTTTACCTCACCACTGTGTTCCTCAGCTCCTTAGCCTGCCTTCTCCAGTTGTGACCCTGGACCCTCAAACCACATTTGTTTGACCCTCTAGTACCTTGTTTAGGATTTGAACTCTCTCTTGCCTCTAATTTTAGCTGTTTGAGTTTTTGTGGGCTGGGTATTTTGGGCAAGAAGGACTACGATTGTTTGCTCAACCCTTTTTGCCATTAGGGTTCTGTTTGAAAACCTTTTCAGTAAGGATATAATGAGCTTTACTTATGTGTCTATGATTTCCATGGGCCAGGACAGGAGTATGGCCTTTCCTGGAATGGTGGTAGGGCTATACACATGATGTGAGCACATGGGCCATTTTTGCTACTGAAAAAAAGAAATGGCCAGGAGACCAGGTCATCTTTCACTTAAAAACAAACAAACAAACTTATTGCTGGGTTTGTTTGTTTGTTTGTTTATTTCAATGGAACTGGACTTTTTTTTACCATTCATCCTAATGTAGCTTCAGTGGGAACAATAAAAGCCTATTATTTTATATCCCTAACTTGCACAGATAGAGGTCACAGCCTCTCGCCTTTTTACTACTTGTTACTACTTGAACGAAAGGGAAGAAAGTACTATGGTAGTGGAAAGGCTGCATCTGAACCCAAACTTTAAAGAGTTTTGGGTTTAGCTTGTAATTAATCCATATTTTAAAATAATAATAATAATGTTCTTCTCAGTGCTATGCACTCCAGAACAGAGATAGGCAATCTGTTCCCCACTGGTATTTTGGATTACTGTTCCATTGCCTATAACAGTGTTTCTCAACCCTGGCAACTTGAAGATGTGTGGACTTCAACTCTTAGAATTCTGTGAGTTGAAGTTCACACATCTTCAAGTTGCCAGTGTTGAGAAACACTGGTCTATACTGATGGGAGCTGATGAAGTCCAAAGCATCTGCAGGGCGTCCAATCCTGAATAAAGTTGTTCCCAGAACCTTTCTTGAGGAACAACTTCCCAGTGAAAGATAGACTGGCCAGAAGTACTGAGGGAAGGGGGGACTTTTTATCTACAATCCCAAAAGGAAGCTAAACCAATGCTGAAATGAGCAAACAGCTTCCCTGGGCATGTGCCAAAGTCTCAGGTAATTGATGCTAAAGGGGAACTCAAAGCACAGTGAGGTGTCTGTTCTATCTTTCCTTCCTTTGAACAGTGTTCTTTCTTACAGGCATTCAGCTGTTTCTTGGGAATTGTCCTCTGTTGGAATATCTGCTTTCTCCAATGAGCAGTATCGATGTATGTGCAAAATCCATGTATCTCTGAGCTTGTTAACATCTTCCAGCTTATTGTTCCAAACAGCCAAGGGTTTTTGAAATCTACAGTGCAAAAACAGGTTGCATGTAAACTCAAAATGACATACATGAAATGCCAGAAAATACAACCAAAACATTTCTATTCCATGCCCATTGATGTTAGACAGTTTTATTAGTTAAGAAAAATAACAAAGCCAGGAGTGCTGACTGCCTACTCTGACCTTTTCAGGTTGAGTTAATTACTCAGACTTCTAAAGGAAGGGTTCTGATATTGTGTTTAAGTGTATGGCTACAGTATCTGGACCACAAAAATCCAGATGTAGAATTTCCTACCTCTTTTTGCCATCTGGATTTTTGGTCATCTGGATTTTTGCAACTCTGACCTGATAGCTTTCTTGTGTGTTTGTGTGTGAGAGAGAGGTGGGGGGAAACATTTTTCTCCGTATCTGTCACCATTTTATAAAACTTAACTTTTATTTTCAATTATGAAGGTGCTGTTCCCATGAAACTAGTGACCCACTGTTCCTATGCCCACTCAGTAGATTCACCACCATAATCAGCAGCATCCATAGCATATTGTACAAGTATAGCTAATTGATTAATTCAGTAACCAGATTAAGTATGTTTTATAAACACAGCCATTGTGTTCAGGCAAGGTCAGTACAACCTAGCTACTGTGTATGATAATTCACGAAGAGTTCAATAAACTGGTGTTTGCTGCCTGTTAGACAAGGGGATGGAGTGGGGAGGAGGAAGCTGACTGGCAGGGCATAATTTGACTGACCATCAAATAAGTTTTCTACTATACAAGGTCCACTAACAAATTCCTGACTTCCTTTGTTTGAACTGAGAATGCATAAGAGCTGTCGTCCTTGTTGAAAATTGCATTTCCTCTTGGCAAGTTATTTTTGCTATAGGAACTACCATCTCTTTCTGGCACTGGTTGATGCCAGAAAGTTCAGATCCCATTCTATCAGCTGTATCATGTGGCTACAGGACAAAAAGATGACAATGGAAGCACACACTGTTACATACTAATGCTAACAGAGGTAGTTCTTTCAATGCAACAAAATGTCTTTTAAACATCTATTTTAAAGAAATCAGCACATATCTATTGGTCATTACAGGTAAAGTGGAGATTTCCCAGTTGTTAGTGAAGTTTTGCTATGGATTATATCAACAATAAACTTTTTTTTTTCTTTTGGTAAATAATGAAATAGAAATGTGATAAGTTGCACATGACTTTAGTTAGTATCTTTTTAGCTCTTTACCAAACACTCATTATATTCAAATAATGCATCTTTATGTCATGCTGGGGGATGCGGTGGCACTGCGGGTTAAACCGCTGAGCTGCCGATCGGAAGGTTGGCGGTTCGAAACTGCGTGGTGGGGTGAGCTCCCATTGCTAGTCCCAGCTCCTGCTCACCTAGCAGTTCGAAAACATGCAAATGTGAGTAGATCAATAGGTACCGCTTCAGCAGGAAGGTAACGGCATTCTGTGTCGTCATGCTGGCCACATGACCCGGAAAATGTCTATGGACAACGCCGGCTCTAAGGCTTAGAAATGGAGATGAGCACCGCCCCCAAGAGTCGGACATGACTGGACTTTACGTCAAGGGAAACCCACATGTCAAGCTGAGGACAGGCCACATGTTATACTGGAGATGTGTCAGAAATCCCTCCTCCTTTATAAAGAAACAGCAGAAGGGACTGCTTTCGTATGGAAAAAATGAGGAGACAAGGGTGACAATAAGGCTCTTCCGGAAATATCTCTTCATTAGTTATCCATATTCAGCATGTTGTTTATCATGTCATGATTCATATCAAAGCTTCACAGGACTAAAAGCAACACAGGAAGCATTTAAAGTAGAGGATCCAGTAGGTTGTCACACTGGGATTCCCCATATGGCGTTAATGTGCACCAACTTTTCTGCAGACACCACCCTTGGTGTCTGCCAAGTTGTTTACCCAACTCTATTTTAATTTATTCAATATTATTTTAACTTACCAAGTAGCTTGTTTTAAAAGCTACTCTGCTGCAAAGGAAATCACCAGAATGGTCATTATTTCTAGGAATGTCTTCAGATTCTGCATAGGGCCTTATAGGCATCCCAACAAAATAAAAATTGGTTACTATAATCAAAGGCTTTGTTTATAAACATAATTATCCAACCAGGAAAAAAGCATAAGGAATTTGGAAACTGGTGGTGAGTATCTTGTAAGGCTAGAGAATCCAGCTGACAGGTCCCACCAAGGCAGCCATTTTCTGAATGGGCAAGCACCTGCGGCAGTCCTTTTTGTCTAAATGCCACAACATGCTCTCAAAATCTTGAATGTGCCTGTTAGGTACATTTGGTTAGAGGACCCTGGTATAATGATGAGAATACTAAATTAGAACTGGGAGATCCAGATTCAAAACAACATTTTAACTTAAGAACCATTTAGAGACTTTGGGCCCAATCTATCTTTCAGGTTAACCTACCTTACAGGATAAATGAGTAGGAGAAGAACCAGGGATGCCATTTTGAATTTATGGAATAAAAACGGTATAAATATGAGAATGCATGTGTAAATGAAAAGGTGAAAGGTGAAAAGTCCCCTGTGCAAGCACCGAGTCATGTCTGACCCTTTGAGGGGATGCCGCTTTCGCGACATTTTCTTGGCAGACTATAGCGGGGTGGTTTGCCATTGCCTTCCGAGCTGTCACCTTCCCCAGCAAGCTGGATACTCATTTTACCAACCTCAGAAGGATGGAAAGCTGAGTTGACCTGAGCTGGCTACCCGAAATCCAACTTCCACTGGAATTGAACTCGGGTCGTGGGGAGAGTTTTGGTTGCAATACTGCCACCTACCACACATACAGTAATATTTGAAGGGTAGCCTATTCTTGTCCAACATTTCTCAGCTTTAAAATATCACACACAGAAGCAAAACAGAAACACAATAAAGAAGTGGTGTTGCTAGGTCTGGACCACCACATGCAAGTCCAGGGTCCCACAGTCAGAAGAAGCCAGAAATGTCTCCTCAGTTATTTGCTGTAGACAATTTTGAGTTTCCTGTCCTAGTGTTCTTACTTGCCATAAGGCAGTTAGTTCCTTGTGTTTAAATATTTCCCTTACATTCACGGGATCTTTAAGGATAGACCCCAGTACTGCTGAGTACAGTCCCTGAGGTAGCTCTCGTCTTTCTTGAAGGTCTTTTTAGTAATGCCTATGTAAATTTCACATCACATTCATTCTTTCCACATATATATAAAATAGGAGGTGGGATGAGGAGAGCAGCTTTTAACAGAGATGAGCCATAATGGACTTTGAATGAATTTATTGTAGTAAACATGATTTCACTGGTGAGTTCTTTGCTATACTTCAAGTATGCCAACATTTCATGTTAATGAAGAGAGAGAGAGAGAGAGAATGCAGTTAACTTGTGAGTATAACTGTTTCCTCTTGGGAATAGGTGTTTTATTTTCTTTATCACAAGCAATTATTACGACTGTTAATTAAAAGCTATATTCAAAACAGGGGTAACCCATAACTGAATGATGGAGCCTTTACTTTGCATGCAAAAGTTTTGAAGCTCACCATTTGGTCTTTCCATCCATAGAAACACAGGTAACAGGTGCAGGAAGATAACTCTTGCTGATCCAGGAGACTTACAATCAATCAATGTAACCAGTTCTGGACTATATAAATCAATGGGTTGTACAGTGTAAGACTTGCTTGTTTATTTGTTTGTTCAACTTTTAACTCTCCCTTTTTTTTTCCAGGAGCATAAGGCACTGTCTATAGCATTCACTCCTCCAATTTTTCCACATCAGTCCTGTTGGGTAGATTGTGTTGAGAGACAATCCTAGTGTGAGGTAGTCGTCCAGTGAGCAATTATGGCAAATGGTGGATCTGAACCTGGGTCTCCCTGGTCCTAGTCTAGCATCTGAACTAAAATAAAACATGATTCTCTGGTTATAAGAGCCAATTTTGTGTAGTCGTTAAGGCACCAGGCTAGAAACCAGGGGGCTGTGAGTTTTAGTCCTGCCTTAGGCATGAAGCCAGCTGGGTGACCTTGGGCCACTCCCTCTCAGGAAGGAGGCAATGGCAAACCACTTCTGAAAATCTTGCCAGGAAAACTGCAGATACCAGTCCAGGCAGTTGCCAGGAATCAACACTGACTTCAAGGCACACGTGCACACACACACACCCACACACACTCGTTATGGAATTGGGAGTTGGTTTTGACCAGGTTCCCTTCCTGCCTAATGACTTCTGACTACAGCCACTCCTTGTTTAGTGACTACCTCAGTTAGCAACCATTTGCAAATATGACAGTAATAAACAGTATTTGTTTTCTGACCAATGCACACATTTAAGACCAATTTTCATGCGCCTTAGAACAAAAACCTTCAGTGTGAAACTGATTAAGTATTGGTCAGTTTCAGTAGGTAGCTTGAGATGGCCAGAGGACTCTAATTAACAAATTAAGGTCTCAAAGCTGAGCTTATTAACTTGTGGTGAGCACTTTTTAGGGAACTGCTGGGCTACAGAGAAAAGTAGCTCAGGAGGAGATCGCTTGTGTTATCAATCTCTCCACCCTGCGAGGGGGCAAAAACATGGGGGGGGGGGGGTGTCAGGCACAGGACAATGTATGAGAGAACTTTATCTGAAAAAGAGGGCAGCACCCAATGACCTTCGCAATGTCTCTGTCTCTCTCTCAGTCACATGTTCATTTAGCAACCATTTTCCTAAATAACCAAGTCATTGGAACAAAATGCAGTCAATAAATGAGGAGAGGGTGTATAGGGACTGCTAACAGACTACCAAAGTGGGATGGGGTAGAGCAAGGAGATCCACTGCCTGGGGTTGCTGTTCCTCTACCAACACTACATCCTATTTATCCCTTCCCGTTCAAGTTGCCCGTCTTATAGATACGGCACAGAGTGATCAATATAAGGTAACTGGATGGGACATTTTAAGAATAGCCACTCCAGGAAGTATTTTTGGACTACAAAGATGGTTGCCCCCATCTACTGCTTTTGCCCATCTGCCATTGAAAGTGGCTGCTTCATTCTACCTAAGGATGGCTGTATAATGAGTCTAAAACTAGTCAGGCAGGAGGGAACTTGATAGCTACAGTACAGCAAATATTCCCATACTGTTACTCATTGTCTGTTATCACTATTTATAAATCATCTTTCCACAAATGTCACCAGAATGGTGTACAATAAATCAAAAAAGCAATTGCATGTTGCAAACAATATTGAAGCATTAGCACAATATTAAAGTACCATTAGAATACCATTAAAAGACAACTAACTACCAAAATTGAAAGTGAGGACTGAGGCAGAAAAATCAGAAGATTGGAGCAGCACATAGCCCTACTTAGCAGAAAAGAGAGATGATTTAACAGTGATGACAAACAAGGCTCTACAGCAGGAACTACCCAAGAAAGAAAATCCCTGCAAGGAAAAAAAAATGAAAGACAGAGTAAGCCAGTGGACAAGCATAATCAGAAGCAGGAGATACAGAAGATATTCTGCATTGTTGGAACTCAGCCAACAGCACTGAGAGATCCAAAAAAGCAACAGGTTCTGAAATTTCAAGAGAAAAAAATCCATAGAACAAGAACAGGATGGTGGATCCCTAAAGGACAGAGGAGTTGTAGAAGCAAGAGAAAGAGTAGTGATGTGGTAGTTGGTGACTCATTACTACAAGGAGTTAGAACAAATGCATGCTTATCAGACCTGTTGTTCATGAATTATGCTGTTTGCAGAGAGTGCACATCAGGGATGTGGCAGAGAAACTTCCAAAGCTATCCATTGGCTATGATTCCCTCCTACTAATCCAGGTAGGAACAATTCGTAATTACAAGAACAACTACAGACATATTGCCATAGACTTTAAACACCAAGTGAGAGAGCCAAGACTCTGAGATCGTGCTCTCATCCATAGGCATTTGGCAGAAGCCACAACAATGATGTTATATTCCTCATAAAGTCATCATGGCATAAATGATTATGCAGTTCATTATTTGTGTCATTTGAGTGATGATGATTTCTGTGATGTCATGTGCTCCCTCCCTATCCCCACCCCACCCCCTGTGGATACTTATGTTCCATCCATCCTTCCAGTCCATGGAAGAAAATTGGAAAGAGGGAAGAATATGGTAGATGAATGACTAACTATGCAAATGGTACTCATAGATATCTGATTTCTGGGACCATTAGTTACCTAGCTAATAATTGCAGGCATGAGATGGGTTAAACTTCAATTGGAGATGTATAAGGAAGAAATGGAAACTAAAGACCCCCTTTACATATACTCAGAATATTTATATTGGAGACAATCATACTGTAAGCATGAGACTTCCTTTTCATTTGCATCATCAGTGTAGCTAGGAAAGCGATAGGAAGCTGCCCACTGTCATGTTGAACTTCTTATCCCTGAATTGAGCAGAGGAGTGGCCTGAATGGCCATTTACAACTCCACAGGTCTTTGAATATATGAAAATAATGCCTGACCAGAGTGTAAAACTGCATCTATTGACAGTGTGCCTTTAGCATCTCTCCTTAAAAGGTTGACTGGTAGATAAACAATCCTCAACTATTTTAGCTGCCATTCCTAAAATTAAACTAAAACAGCCATTATCTCACTATCTATGCACAGAGTCAATTTTCTGTCTCCTATTACATTCAACTCCTTTTGAAATGGGAACTTACACTGTCATCTTTCACTATGTACTCTGCCAAAAGGGAGGAACAATAGGGTGCTATGATACAGAAAATAAGCTGAGTTTTATACTATGAGGTTTAATGTTTGTTTGTTTCTTTATTTACTAGCAAAGAGGCTTTATGAAACCTGGTTTGGGGATGGTTGGACATAAAAACTGACCAGATCTTGAAGAGGGTCATACATGTGCATATGAGATAGATAGACAGATGACAGATGATAGATAGATAGATAGATAGATAGATAGATAGATAGATAGATAGATAGATAGATAGATAGATAGATAGATAGATACTGTAGATTTTCCTTCCCACCCCTATGGATACTGTATGTCTTCCTCAATCTCAGGTCATCTACCAGAGGCCTGGGAGTTTGAGGGTTCTGCTCAGTATCTTAGCTGTTCCTAACATTACACTCTCCTGGACAGAGAGCTCTGATGTTGTTCCTGAGTTCAGTTGGAGCCTCTCTCGCAGCTTAGGAATCACAGCCCCGAGTGCTCCTACCACCACTGGCATTACTTTGGCCTTCACTTTCCACATCTTCTCTAGTTCCTCCTTCAGGCCCTGGTACTTCTCCAGCTTCTCATACTCCTTCTTCCTGATGTTGCTGTCACTTGGCACCACTACATCTATCACCACTGCTGTCTTCTGGACCTTGTCTGCTATCACGATATCTGGTTGATTGGCCAGTACCTGCCTGTCCATCTGGATCTGGAAGTCCCACAGGATCTTAGCCCTGTTATTCTCCACAGCCTTCTGTGGAATCTCCCATCTGGACTTGGGAGGGTCTAGCCCATACACTGTGCAGATGTTCCTGCACACAATGCCAGCTACTTGGTTCTGCCATTCAGTGTATGCTGTTCCTGCCCGCATCTTACACCCTGCCACTATGTGTTGGACTGTCTCTGAGGCCTCTCTGCACAGTCTGCACCTGGGTCCGGTCTAGTGTGGTAGACCCCTGCTTCTATGGATCTGGTGCTTAGTGCCTGTTCTTGTGCCTTTATGATCAGTGCCTCAGTGCTGTCTTTTAGTCCAGCCCTTTCGAGCCACTGGTAGGATTTCCCAATGTCAGCCACCTCAGCTATCTATCAATGGAACATCCCATGCAGGGTCTTGTCTTGCCATGGCACTTCCTCTGCTTGACCTTCATTCCATGTCTGCTGCTGCCTCAGGCATTCTCTCAACAATTCATCTTTAGGTGCCATCTAACTGAGGTACTCCTGGATGCTCTGGGTCTCCTCCAGGACAGTGGCTTGGACACTCACCAGAGCCTCCCTCCCTCTTTCCCCCTGGTATACAGTCTCTTGGTGTTGGACTTGGGGTGGAAGCCTCTGTACATTGTGAGGAGCTTCCAGGTCTTCACATCAGCAGCGTCCATGACCTCCTTTGGCCAGCTTACTATACCAGCAGGGTATCTGAGGACTGGCAGGGCATATATGTTGATGGCATGGATCTTGTTCTTCCTGTTGAGCTGGCTCTTTAGGACCTGTCTTATCCTTTGGTGGTACTTGGATGTTTCTGTCTTCCTTGCTTCTTCATTGTGGTTCCCATGTGTCTGTGGAATACCAAGGTACTTGTAGCTGGTCTGTATGTCTGCTATGTGGCCTGCTGATAGTTCCACTCCATCAATCTTGGAACCTTCCCTCTCTTTACTACCATCAAGCCACACTTCTCCAGTATGAATGTATGTATGCATGCATGCATATTTACACACATACACACATATAAACAGACAGATGCACCTGATCTTGAATAATTTTAGGGCATTTTATACAAACCAAATTCATAGAAAAGAAATTACTTGCTGAAAATGTAACTTTGTTAACTGCTTTGCTATAGGTTAATGCTGTTTTAAGACAAACGTAATGTAAATCTGGCCTTTGTCATCTATCCCACAAAGAGGTAGGAATTATTGTACACACAGCACTGTACCATCATCATAAAGAATTGGAGATTTTTCTGCACATCAGCATGTTGCATTTTTAAAAAGTAATAATGTTATTCAGAAGCATGCCTTGCAATTTGGTGGCTGGGGCCTTGGACAGGATTGTGCTTGTGTGGCCTCTCTTGTCTCATCGAACCCGGCACTCCCCGTGGTTTACGGAGGAGCTGAGGGTGCTGAAGAGGGTTAAGAGATGCCTAGAGCACCACTGGAGGAAGACAAAGACTGAATTCGACCAAACACAGGTAAAAGCCGCCATTAAGGCCTACCTTGTGGCAATAAAAGCGGCAAAATGTCAATATTTCTCCACTCTTATTGCGTCTGCAGAATGCCGCCCAACAGCCCTGTTTAAGATCACTCGATCCCTTTTGGGGAAGGTGGGTTGGGTGACCCACCTACAGGGCCTTGCAGAGGAATTTGCTGAGCATCTGCAGGAAAAAATCACTCGGATCCACTCCAAGTTGGACTCCAGGCATGAGGCGTGGTCTGGAGAGATACCAGGGGAACAGGCTTATCCAGTTATCCGGGAGCAGTTTGATCCTGTTGGACCTGAGGAAGTGGACAGGATCCTATGGACAGTAAATGCCACCACATGCCATCTAGACCCATGTCCCTCCTGGCTAGTAAAAGCAGGCCGGGAGGTCATATGTGGTTGGGTCCATGTGATGGTTAATACATCCTTGGGAGAGGGGGTGTTTCTGGTGGCCTTTAAAGAGGCATTGGTACACCCCCTCCTCAAGAAGCCATCACTGGACCCTACTGTTCTGGACAATTTTCATCCAGTCTCCCACCTCCCCTTTCTGGGGAAGGTGGTTGAGAAAGTGGTGGCTTTGCAGCTCCAGAGGGTCCTGGAGGAAACGGATTATCTAGACCCCTTTCAGTCAGGTTTCAGGCCCGGTTATGGGATGGAAACAGCATTGGTCACACTTATGGA
This sequence comes from Candoia aspera, assembly GCF_035149785.1. Classification (NCBI taxonomy): domain Eukaryota; kingdom Metazoa; phylum Chordata; class Lepidosauria; order Squamata; family Candoiidae; genus Candoia; species Candoia aspera. The sequence goes on along the minus strand of NC_086155.1, from coordinate 15,285,518 downwards.
TGATCTCTGGCGGGAGCGGGATGGAGGCAGTGCATCCATCCTCGCTCTCCTTGATCTCTCAGCGGCTTTCGATACCATCGACCATGGTATCCTTTTGGGGCGGCTCAGGAAGTTGGGGGCAGGTGGCGTAGTCTTACGCTGGTTCACCTCCTTCCTCCAGGGCCAATCGAAGTCAGTGTTGATAGGGGAGGAGAGATCGGCCTCATGGCCCCTTCTTTATGGGGTGCCACAGGGATCAGTACTCCCCCCTCTCCTTTTTAACATCTACATGAAACCTCTGGGTGACATCATCCATCATCCATCCACGTAGGTGGGATGAGGTATCATCAGTATGCTGATGATACTCAATTGTATATCTCCATCCTGGGTGAAGTAAGTGATGCCGTGACCACCCTGTCTGAGTGTCAGGGGGCTGTGGGGGCCTGGATGGGGAACAACAGGCTTCAACTGAACCCTGGTAAGACTGAGTGGCTGTGTGTTAATGGTTCTTCCGTATCTGGGACATGAACATCTCTGGTTCTGGATGGGGTTGCACTGCCCCAGACAGACCCGGTGCGTAACTTGGGCATCCTCCTGGACTCATGGTTCCTGCTCAAAGAGCAGGTGGCAGCTGTGGCCAGGAGAGCCTTTGTGCAGCTATGTGCTGTGTACCAGTTACACCCCTTCCTGGACCAGGAGGCCCTTCAAACAGTCACTCATGCCCTTGTTATCTCTCAGATAGACTATTGCAATGCGTTCTACATGGGGCTACCCCTGAAAAGTATCCGGAAGCTTCAGCTGGTGCAGAATGCAGCTGCGCGAGCTGTTTTTGCTATCCCCAGAAGGGCACATGTAACACCACTGCTGTGCGAGCTGCTTTGGGTACCAGTTTGCTTCCGGGTCCAATTCAAGGTGTTGGTTATCACCTTTAAAGCCCTACATGGCATGGGGCCAGGTTACCTGAGGGACCGCCTCTTCCCCATTACATCAACCCATCCCACTCGGTCATGCAGAGAGGGCATGCTACGGACCCGGTCTGTAAAAGAATTTCATCTGGCAGGGTCCAGGAAGCGGGCCTTCTCTGCAGTAGCTCCCGCCCTGTGGAACATGCTGCCCCTGGAGATGAGATTGGCCCCATCGCTCCTGGCCTTTCGGCGGAGTCTGAAGACCTGGTTCTGCCGCCTCACTTGGGGTGGAGAGGGGAATAGATCTACATGGGGATGGCTGCTAACTTGGACTGTTTTAGATTCTTTCACCACTTGGATTTTTTATTCTTTATTTTTATTTCTATTTATAGTATTTTTACTGTATTTTGTTTTTTGTATTATTCTGATGGTTTTAATCACTTGTTGTAAACCGCCCAGAGGCCTCTGACTGGAGGAGATGGGCAGGGATAAATTAGATAATTTAAATAAATAAATAAATAAATTTCCCCAAAGTTTTTTTTCCCCCTGCAAAACAGGTATTTGTTTTCTCCCTTATTCTACTTGAAATGTCCTTTTGAATTTCTCTTTGGAGACTTTTGGAGTATGGGAAGTCATAGAGGGTACAGAGATTATTGTACAAAGAAAGACAGGATGTTCACCCACATTTTTTGATACCATACATCTAAATAAATATAAAAACATCACACTCCACCCATGAGAATTTCTCAAATTTTCATACCCTTTGAAAGCATTTGAAAAGCAAATTCTTTTTCACCAAATGGAACGAGAACTAGTAACCAAAAAAAAAAAAAATCAGGAGAATTTTTCTGCATAGACAGACAGAAATATTAAAACCCTGCAGTATGATCCATGGTGTTGTCTCACTTTTCCTAATGGACAAATTAAGTCAGTGTTTCCCAAACTTCTTCCTTCATTACCCAAAAGCACTTATCAGAAAGTCCTTTTTACCCAATGTAGGTAAAACAAGTTAAGTCAATTTAATGGGTTTGTGTGTTGTTACCTGAAGAAATAAAAAAACTTTTACCCGATTTTGGGTAATTTTGGGAATTAAGTTATAGAAGCATCATATCAGAGCACTGGGATTTTTGCATTAACAGTCAGTATATCAATATTCCTCCAGGGCATTCACACTATTTTTTTGTCCAAGCCCTCTTTATTTCTTATACCAGATTTTGCCATCTTGCTGTCCTCCAGAGATGCTGAATTATACCTCTTACCAGTATATCCAGGTCATGCTGTCTGGGATGATGGGACTCTAGTTTAACACAACTGGAAAGTCCTGGGTCTGAGAAGACTTCATATTGGCTTGCTTTGTAAACAAGGATGTATGTTTATGGATGCTTGAAAAACACAAAAGGCCCTTTGCTTAAAATGGAAAAAAAAGGACTGATGCACATTTTAAATAACAAGCAGTTGTTACTTCAGTTGTCTCTACATTTCATACTTCACTAATTGATAAGAGAATGGCACAGCAGACTCCAAGTCCTTCATGTAACATATTGTTCAGATCACCAAATAAATTCTACAGATTGACTGCTGATATTACTCCATAAAATCTTACTCATAAACCAATCTGCCAAATAAATCAAAGAATGGTTGCTTTGGCATATTAACACTTTCTGATACAGCAATACAGGGAAGTTTAAACAAACCAGAGAAATAGACCCAAGGTAGTGAAAGTATGTAAATACTTCAAGTGAAGATACCAGTAACTGTTAATCAAGAATTGGACAAATAATTAAGAACTTAAGACTCACTATACTGGATTTATTCCTGAGGGTCAGCTTTCCAAAAATGTGTAGCTGGCACACTGCTAGGCCAGATGAATCTTTGGCTTAGTTCTCAATTATTTTCTATTTATCATTATAATGATTGAGCCATTCAAGTGTGTCTGTGATAGAGATGAGCTGAAATTTGATAACCGATATTCCAGAGAAATTCCTTCTTTGGGAAAAAAAATAATAAATCTGCAAATAATTTGTATTCATTCTGTTGTCTGGTCATTCATTTCATTATGTTTCTTTTCTCTCCTATTGTGCAGTCACCGTGCAAAGCCTTATGGTGTTAATTTGATGGCAGCCTCAGGAAGATTCAGACTGGTGGTCATGCTGCAAGCATAGTTAATGCTGAATATAATGGTTGCAAAATTGAAAAGAAAAAGAAGAGGTAGTGCTACTGCTACTTCTAAAGTAGAACAATTAGTGGACAATTTTGACACACTCAGCTTTAACTTTGCATCTGCATGCCTATCTACGTGTACATCTGGCTTAGCGTAGCCAGACCTAGTCCTTCAGTAATCACAGCATATACAGCCCCACTAGAAAAACCCACACTCATATTTAACCCAAGATGCTTCTCCCTGTGATAAGATACCCTCAAGCAGGGCAGCCTTCCTTTGCTATGCATCTTCTGTCTAGGCTAGAAACGGTCCCCTACAAGGAAAGAGCCTTGGGGATTTTCAACTTGCAGCAAAGACAGATCAAGGGAGATTGGATTGATATATATAAAACTGTGCATAGGAAGGAAAATGGGAAAAAAGCAAAAATGTTCTACTGCTCTCTTTCATCTATCAGAAATCAGAGTCACTTCTTAAAACGAAATTCTGGAGGTGTTTTTCCAGACAGTTAAAACTGTAGAATTTGCTGCTGTCAGACATGCTAATGGCTACCATGCCAAGATTTTTTTTTAAAGAGGACTAGACAAATTCATGGCAGCTCCAGGCTATCAAAAGCTCCTAGTGTCAATAGCTAATTATTACATCCTAAATCACAGGCAGCGTATCTGAAGTGCCAGTTGCTAGGGAGCAACCTAGAAAGCAGCTATTGCCTTCTTGTTTATCTTTGTAGGCTTCCTGAAGGCCATTCTGGTTGACAGAGCAGAGAGTAGAGACCCTTGGCCTGATCCAGCAGAGCTCTTCATATGCTCTTAAATAATAATAATAATAATTATTATTATTATTATTATTATTATTATTTATTAACTTTGTATGCTGCCCAATTCCAAACAACTCTGGGAGGCTTACAGTCCGAAGAGTGGCTATGGAGCAAGCAGAAACGTCTTCCATGCTCTCTCATTCATCCATCTGCCCTCCCCATCTGAGGAGTAGGTGCTGGGATCAGTTACATCGCTCCACTGCCAAAAGAGACCAACAAACAGCAGCAACTTCTCATTTTGCTCCCCTACCACTTGTTCACCCAGCTAAGGGTCAATCATCATTACTGCAAACAAACAAACCACAAGTCAGCACAGGATGCGGTTGATTTTTATGAATGCTCACACCACACATAGAATGCTTCAGTTTCCAATGTGAATTAGCAAGTGTGGCCCTGGCCTTAAAAAAAAAAAAAAAAAGACTGGGAAATATATCTTTGTACCGATGATTATAATCAAGAAAACATTCTCTTCCTCACTAAGTCACCAGAACATATTTATTTGAGATAGTGATCAAATAAACATTAATTCTGTTTGTGATGTCTTTTTTGCCCAACTTCTTTTTTTGATAAATGTCCATCAATTTATCATTCTGAAGTGTTATTTCCTTTGAAATTTTCCAATGTTTTGCTCTACCTCAGGCAAGATCCTCTCTTCATACAGAAGGATATTAGCTTGGATGCAAACAGTTCTTTTGGTTCAACATCACAGTTTCCCAAAGACTAAAATGGAGCTTCAGGAGAAGCCAAAATAGTTCCAAAATGTTAGGTTTCATTTGTTACCCCCTCGCATGACTTATATAAATTATAATAATTACTTTAAAATATAAATCTTACATTTTTGTATTCATACCAAAGCTACTACTGATATAATCATTTACAAATTCAGCAATATGTGCATAATAACTTCTCCAAGAACAAAACATGAGATCAGGGGCTTCCATGGGGTGGGTTCCAAAAGAGTCAAGATGGCAGCCATTGCCATGGGATTAAGCCCCTTTTGTATGTGTATTGTGGCTGGCATCTTGACTTTTTGACCTACCTCACTGTGGACTCCTGTGTATGGGATGATCACTGAAGTGTGATTTCAAACAGCTCCTTCCCAACCCATAAACTATAGCAGAAATGCATGACTCCCATCAGCTCAAGGGCCACACCAAGCTTTGTGGTACATGTCAAGGAGCCATATTCCAAAAGTAGGCAGGGGCAAGGTACAATTTGGGAAGGAAATTGGGAATGCAAAGAGTTGAAATAAGTTGGTTATGTACCTGAAAGGGTTAGAAACCATTTTACCCTTTAAAACACCCCACAACCTCCCCAGTCTGGGGACCTCTGGGGACCACACAAGGGGTGTAGGCTGAGTCTATAGAGTCACCCACACTATAGTTTTGCATATTGATCACATAAATGGACACTTTCCTAGCCCCAAAATATCTATGTAGAGGAGGTTATGATGGGCTGGGACTTTATTATGAGAAAGAAATTTTATTGAATTGATGATCCACATCCATTGGAATAACTTCTGGTCTATGTATGCCTGCAGGAAGACAGTTGTGGACCCTGCAATGGGGTATTTCAAACTGGGCTGAAGTCTTAATCCTAGATTCTTTGTTCCCCAAAGAGAATTGGTCCCCTCACCTATGCCAGCCTGGAGCCAGTTCACCTACTTTAGTAGAATAGACAGTAGAATTGTCAGATATAAGAACAGTCTGTCCCACTGTCTGTCTGAACTTGCACAAGCTGAATTTGCACAAGTTAGAAGTTTAGAAGCGAACAATCCAACCCACCTACATTCAGTTAGGCTTGCCCTATTGGTGATGATTTACTAGTTGGGTAATGAAGCATCTGCAGGCAAACATCCAAGCTCAGGGAGCACCAAGGACTCCACAGTTGAACCCTGAGCTATACATATTCTTTTGAACTGAGTCACTGTTCATATATTTATAATGATACTGATTACACTGAAAGCAAATTTAACGACACATGTAATAATCAGCAGATGGAAATACTAGCCAATCTTAGCTGACCTCATAAGCTACGTATGGTCAGACCTTTTAGTAGTTTGATGGGAGACCACCAGGAATTCCTAGGTCTGTAGACTTGAAAAACATCCTAGGAGAAGGTAATGGTGAACCATTCTGACGCTGTTGTAGGGGGAAAAAAGGGAATATAGTTGTTTGTTTGCAAATCCCTATGTTGTACCAGCTGAACAACAGTGTAGCCTGTTAGCTGTTCTGTTATTCCATTTAATTTCTTGAGACATACAGGAAAGCACTAATTGCCAAACACGATGTGGAAAAAGAGTACATGGATTTATTCTGGCTTCTCCAAACCTGGACCCTATATGTGCGTTAGGATTGAAATTTTCAGAATTTTCAGCATATCTCAAGGGTATCAGGTCATGGAAGGCTCAATTATTTCATCCAACCTCAGCACAGTGCAGGTCAGCAAAATGGCACTATTGCAACATTTCTAGTCCGTATCCTCAAATCCTCAAAAGTATTACTTTTTAATTAACAATTGCTGAAATTTCCTAAACTTGCTAAATCTCAAGTGATTTCAGTATTGTCCCATGAAGTCTCTTATAAACTCAAGTGGAGCATGATGAAATCTCATGGGAGTTCCAGTAAGCATGTGTAGGATTTTGGCATTCTCCTGGAAGAGGTCAGGGGTGAGATCATCAATCTCAAAATAATCTGATTAAGCATATAATCATCAGAAATATAGCATAGTTTTTGCTTTAGAAATGGCTAGAAAGATTCCTTGCATCTTCTTTATAGCCTATTTAATCGGTTCACAGTAAAATGCTAACGTCACACTTGCTCTAAGGTGGTCTTCACCACCAGGGTGGGAAATGTCCAATAAATCAAGACTGTGGTAGGTCTTTTTCAAACAAATATTCCTCCTTTGTTCTAAGTTATCCGTGCAGCAGGAAACAGTCAGAAAAGACGATCACACTCAGGAGAATGGACTGCCTCACACCAGCACCCGGGATTGATTTCTAATCGTGTGTGAAAATGTTGTTAAGTGGCTAAAAGGAAAAATACACTCCAGGCTAGATGTTGAAGCTGTATCAGTAAAACCTACAAGCTGTTATTTTCTGTGAGCTAATTATTAAATACTTCCAACCAAGTTTAGCAGCAGTAGGGACAAAAACTGCAAACCAAGCTGACTGAACAAGAATGTTGCTTGGTTATCTATCGACCTGAAACTGATGAGAGGTTAAAGTATGCAAGAATGAAGTATATATAAAAAGAGTTGTGTATACAGGGAAGGGGGGGAAGTGGGGATACTAGGTTTCATAACCAAGCAAATGACAACATTCACAAAACCACCTAGAATTAATTTTGGAAGGGTCTGAATGTCCCCATATTTTGATATCCATGCTGACGGTGACCATGTATTATGTCTAAATCTGTCATGAGCACTGATGGTGAGCAGGAGGGGCCCCCTATCCAGGGAGGAAAACGCATGCGTAGTAGTGAGGAGTTGAGCAGCCATTCAAAGAGACACAGAACAGACCCGCCTTGACTTTTGGGGTTTACCTGTCTGGGTTTTTCCCACGCTTCTTCAGTTTGTTAGGATTTTCTTTCTAATGTAGCAGTAATAAAACACTAGAGACCTATTCCTCGTCTCAGCATGGTTCCTGACTGTTAGGACAAAATCTGGAGTATTGCATCAGCGTGGCATTTAGAGGTGTTTTTTTTCACCCTTGTATTTTTCATGACATTTTTGAGCCAAGAAGTGCATTGCATAATTCGGTGGGGCAGCAGCAGTTGTAGCATTTTTATTTAATATATATTTATACCTAAACACAGTACAAAGAAGGCAATAATTTACAATATAGGATAAACCAATATAAACAAGACAACAGCATAACAATCCTTTTAAAACATTATCTAAATCCCAACACTACTATAATTTGGAGCCAGTTTGGTGTAGTGGCTAAGGCCTCAGGCTAGAAACCAGGAGACCGTGAGTTCTAGTCCCGTGTTAGGCACAAAGCCAGCTGGGTCACCTTGGGCCAGTCACTTTCTCCCAGCCCTAGGAAGGAGGCAATGGCAAACCACTTCTGGAAAACCTTGCCAAGAAAACTGCAGGGACTTGTCCAGGCAGACTCCAAGAATCAGACACAACTGAATGGATTAAAAAGAAAAAGACAGAAAAGTTGTGTGTATGTGTGTGTGTGTTTTCTTCAGAAAAGAATAATAAAAGCATGAAATTTGAAGTCAACTCTTGACATAAGACCGCTTATGCTGGAACATGTGATCACACGGTCATTCCAGGAAGTATTGGCTGAGTACAAGATGAAGAGGGTCTCACACTTTAGTGAGGGTACATAGGACTTTTTAAAGATAAGAAACCCCCCCCCCCATAAATGGTCCCTTCATCTCCTTTTATTTAATAAAGGATGCCCAACCCCAATTCCAGGAGAAACAACTTTGAAATTCCTCCCTTCCACATGTAAGAGGTAGAAAAACGTCCTCAGTGTCTCTTCTACAGAGAATCAAGAATTTTATGAAAGTAAGGGACAGTTTTTACAGCACTTAGAATTGTGAGAAATTGTTTTATACTGAATCTACCTAATTTTGTCAGGGCTGATTAATGACAGCTTTTCTGCATCTTGGTTAGGAGTTTTTCCAACTTTCCTTGTCAGCAGCATCCACAGCAAACTGCAGTGATGGCAAAAAATAATAAAAAAAAAGAGAGAGAGACAAATGCATGATGACATAAACACACCAATGCCACAATTACATATTTTGTTAGGATGTTGATGAATATGTGTGATTACATGACCATGCACAGGTCATAATTTGCCCACTCTGGACCTTCTGCAGGTAAGAGATGCACTTTACGACTGATGTATGTCTTAATTTACAAGAACTATTGCTTGATATTACAACCGTAAGTGATGCAGATGCATGGGTGAACCAACCTTATATTAGGAACGTTTGATTTGAAGGAGTTGTTTGAATCATTGCCCATGGAAAAAAAAGGCTGAACATTCCACCAAATTAAATACTATTAATAATCACTTTGATTGGTACTATTAATAATCATAATATATTATTAATACTAGTATAATGATATTGTTAATAATAATGTCAATAACTTAATATTAACAGTGTAATGTATATAATAGAAATTAATAAAATAGCATTAATAAAATATAATAGAAATTAAGATGATAGAAATAAATTATCACTTATGAAAAGTGTCTTTAAGAAGCTGGTTCTCTCAAAAAATGTCTCATGTTCTCAAGCAAGACACATTTATTGGATATTGCAAGCCTTTTATTCCTGCATCTTCTCAGTACCTCCTTTCCACTGTCAATTCTTCTTTATCAATTTAGCTTTTCTCTTGTAAACTATATTATTTTGCAGTGTGTGCATGTCTGTCTGTGTCTGTGTCTGTGTCTGCCTGTCTTCTCAGCAACTGTGGAATAGAAAAGATTAAATATCATGTCCAGGCAGTCTCCAGGAATTGGACAGGACTGAACAGATTAAAAAAAACAAAACCATAATTTAACCAGTATCAAGTACTGTCAGTGAAAAGGAAATCTCCTCCAGATTCATAAAAGTCCTGAAGAAAGAAGCATTTTAAGAGCCTTTTTGAGGCTCAGGAGATCAGACTCTGAAGTAGTTCAGAGGAACGTCAACTCTAAACAGGAGGAGTTAGATGAGTGAAGGCTCTGAAATATGAGGTGGCCATTTTCATGTGTGATCCCTAATTGCAGAGATAAGCTGAGTGCAGGGGAACACCAAACTGCCATCAAGTGTTTCAAATAACTGGGTTTTCCTATATTCCTAGAAGGTCAGCACCAACAGTTTAAGATCCAACCAATGTGAGGATTGATGAATAGGAGTAGAAGTGAATTAGGAGAGGTCCACAATCATACAGATCTAGAAGATGCAGAGAAAAGTGCTGAAAGTGATGAGATCCAATCTATATATCAGCCCAGGAGAGCCAAATTAGATTAATTTTCATGCAACTGCAGACCAACCCAAATTCCCTCACATGCCAAACCTGATAGCCACAAGAGCTTGCTGACATGACATATTCATGAAATGAACCCAGTAATTAAAAAAAAAAAATGGCTTCAGTGCTTTGATTTGATTATGTGCCATCAAGTCAGTGTTGACTTTTAGTGACCATATATTTCTCCATTTTCATACATAGATGCTAGATCTTTTCATATTATTGTTTTCAGACATTTTTCCTAATTCTGCAATATATTATAAGTAAGTCCTGTTGATGTTAGTGCCTAAATGGATGTTGCATTGCACTGTTAATATCTAATTTGGTACCCCCACATGCAAAAAATAGTGCCGAAGATCTATTTTGAAATAAAGCACCTTTCAAGGATTTGCTAGGCATCCTTGTTTTTAAAAGGTTAAAAAAAGCAAACAAACCAAACAGATACACACACACACACATATACATATACACATACAGACAGACAGACACACACACACACACATACACACACGCTTTCTTACAACAAAGAAAGGGGTGGGGTGAGGGGTATAAAAAAAAGCCATTCATAATTAAAGATCCACCCCTTTTAATGTGCATTGTGGCAGCCTTTTTATTTTTTTATTTTTTATCCCTCTAGGATGCTCCTGTTTTCTTAGAAGTTAACTAGATCAAGCCTACTTTTATCGTTGCCTTTTCTTGAGGGAGGCACCAATTTTTTTACGGTGGCTTTCCCTCAAAGCACCGGGCTTTATTCTTCTTTGTGAAAGCAAAAGTGACAGCTGTAAGCCTTAGCCACAAGTAACCCTTTTCTAAACTGTAGATTATAGTACATCAGAAATAGGTAATATATGCCCCCTGCTTAAATCCTGAATTTCATACAGGAAGGAATCCTGACAGAGCATCCATTTTCTAATCTACTTTTATTGGGAGAATGGGCAAAGGGATGAATCCTTTCACCTTCCACATACAGAAATCCAGTCTTAAGGACAGAGTTTGAACAAATGAGCTTACTTCTACATCCTCTGCTCGAAACTCTCATACACTGACAATATGTAGGTAACCAGGCCAAATTTCCCCATTGCTGGAGCGCATGAATCATGAAGCATTGCTTTCATACAATTACCTGCAAAATCCATTTCTGCCAAAAAATAGCACATTTGTAGACAACAAAGTAAAAGGTAAAGGTAAAGGTTTCCCTTGACATTAAGTCCAGTCGTGTCCGACTCTAGGGGGCGGTGCTCATCTCCGTTTCAAAGCCGAAGAGCCGGCGTTTGTCCATAGACACTTCCATGGTCATGTGGCCAGCATGATTAAACAGAATGCAGTTACCTGCCCGCCGAAGCGGTACCTATTAATCTACTCACATTTGCATGTTTTCGAACTGCTAGGTTGGCAGGAGCTGGGACTGGCAACAGGAGCTCACCCCGTCACGCGGATTTGAACCGCTGACCTTCCAATCAGCAAGCTCAGCAGCTCAGCGGTTTAACCCGCAGTGCCACCATGTCCCTAACAAAACTGTTAAATAAAATCTTGGGAATCCTGTAAAAATAAAAAAAAAGTGTACCTGAATAAGTCTGTGTGTCCCTTCTGCTCATTTTGCTGCAATATTCCCTTTTGTGTCTCCATGATTTGTAACACATCTGCTCTGGGATGAATTATAGCACCTTACTGGATTGATTTTCTGAAGTGTTCAGCATCCACAAATCTTAATGATTTGTGAGGAATGTGAATGTGGAGTATAAAAGAAGGGAGGATGATGTAAGCAAACCATCCACGACAGATAAAGTGTGAGCCAATATTTTGGAATAATGCAGAAACAAGTAAATCACAAATCAAACTGCCTATTTAATCCTCTGTATATTTACAATCTGAGAATCTTGTCAAACTGTAAGCACTTTCAACAGTTCTAAGAATTATTATGAGATCTCCCCATTCCTTGGGCTGCTGTGGTAGTAAATGATGCTTTCAAAGGGAGTACTAAGATTAGTGCATCACTGTGGCACAATTTAATGTACTGTGTTTGCAAATAAAGCTGACCTGGGATTGGGGAACGCATTACTGACATTGCACTGTCAATAAGAGGACGACCCAGGATGATGTGGTAAAAACAAGAGGCAGAAGTAACAAAGACACAAAAGGTAATGGAAAACAAAATTATGAAAATAACAAGAAAAATAAAAATAAGCTTAAGCCTCTCTTAGTATGTCCAAGGAGCTGTACCTTAATTAGACAAGAATGACCAAACTGAGATCCCTGTTCAAGTTTCTGGCATCTCCACTTAAGAAGATGCTATATAGAAGCCATTCACTGAGGTGGTAGAAATTAAAGGGCCACAGTTTCAGAATCAAACTGACTTGTTCATTTCCAAGCCACATCCAAGATTCTGTTTCTTGATCATATTGTTGAAGATGCATTTCCAGGAGCATCAACTCTCTTTCCACTTTTTATTCTATTGACCACTAAGGACATTAGTAGCTCTACTTTCAACTGTCTGGACAATGAATATTCTTCAGGCTTGTCCACATGTCCCTCTAACTGCAGCCTGAAGAAGCATCATTAACTATTCTTTGAGAATTTGCCCTCATCTGTAATTCTTATCTCCAGCCCATAGCTGAGTCTGTCTAACTTTGGATTTATCTGATCCCAAGGGAGTAGTGTTTTCTATCCCATCCAGAAACAAAACTTGCAATATGTGTTGGCAGAGTGCTAGAAAGCATTTGGCCCAGGAGAGATCAGAAAAGTCACACACCAGGCATTTCTATAAAAATAATTTTATTTACAGAAAACAAACATTTAAAGGCTGTTTGCTGAGAGGAGAGATTTCTCTCAGCTGCATATTCTCTGCAAGCCTACACAGAAGGGAAACTGAAACTAAAACAAGTCCAGGCAAGTTCTTCCCCCCAGGTGCAAAAATTAACATCCAAAAAGGGGACAATTAAATTCAACCTCTTCACCCAGTCAAAATGATTAGTTACCATAGTAACCTTAATCTGTAGTAGAAAACATTAACAATATGCACAGTTTGTAACATTTCAGCACTATAGGAAAGCTGTATTAGTCTATGGTGGCAAAATTTTCAAGAGTCTGGTAGCACCTTTTCTGGATAACAATTTAAAAAAAAGGTTAAGCTTTCATGAAAATGTGAAAAACATAAAGCGACATTTTATCATGCATGGTAGTCTTGGGAAAAAGCTATGAAATTTTGGATACAAATACATATCATGATGCAAAGAATTTTAAAGATTAATATTGTAAAGAAACCAGAATTCTTTTTATTGGGACTTATAGACAATGGATTAGAAAAGACTCATTGACAATTGATTTTGTATACAGTAACTGCAGCAAGACTATTACATGCACAGCAGTGGAAGAATACTGAAATTGTCACAATGGAGGAATGGATTGTGAAATCGTCAGAACTTACAGAAATGGCAAAACTGACCTGCTTGGTCAGAGGAAAATAAAAGTACTTTTCTGAAAGTCTGGAAAACTTATATGGACTTTTTGCTGAAAGAAGAAACACATGAAATGATGATTTATGGATTTGATGATTGAAAAAGATGTGGATCACACAGAGGGGTTGAAGGGATTTATGTACCACCCAAGAGGGAGGGGGGATAATAAGTTTGTCACTATCTGTGGAAAAGATCGGAAGTCATTTATTTCTTGACATTTGTTTCTCTTTCTTTTTTGTTTCTTGCACTTCTTTTTTCTTTCTTTTCTTTCTTTTTCTTTAGATTTAACTTTTACTTTATGAAAAAATTCTTAATAAAAATATTTTTTAAAGGCTTAAGCTTTTATGAAAAAAGCTTATGACTTTAATCATTTTTTTTTGGGGGGGGGGGGGAAAGGTGCTGCCAGCTTCTGATTTTTAGCACTTCAGCAGAGCCAATGGTAACAACATGGTAAGGAGTTGGGATTTGTCCAGCTTCTACTGGCTGCTTTCAGCTGCAGCATGCACAGCCCCTTCCCCCGGTTGCTGGGCATTTGGGTTGTACTGCTGAATTGCCATGACATCTGGCTTCCACAGGCAGTGACCGATAAAATACTTGCCTGGCACTTTCCAAAGTGGCCATTGTTCACCACTCTTGCGAAATAGTACTAGATCTCTTTCAAAAGATGTATTCATTGTTCTTACGAGATAGGGCTAGAAAGAAACTAGACCTCTTCTTAAAAAAAAAGTTATTTTTCACAAACAAGGTGGACTCTGTAGGAAAATGATTTCACTAGGAAAAAGAGCCTGGTTCTGCCACATATGTGTTGCTAATCACTGCCATGTGCTCTTATGCAAGTTCTAACAGCAGGAAAACTATTAAAACTGACAGCAGGATCACTACAAAGTTCACTCTTCACTACTGCTTCATAACATGCATCAGAAAAAATTGTGGTGGACTGTGATCTTCATAGCTATCCTTCGCTGATCTTCATAGAGATCTGTTTAAATAAACGGACATGGGGTGGAGTGGGAGAGAGCACAGCTGGTTCTCTTCCTGTGCTCCTCACTGCTTCATTCCATTCATCTGAGTTTAACAGATCACTAAAAAGATCAGATAGACAGCAAGAACACTATGAAGATCAAGATACACAAGAAATGGTGGAGAGCACAGGGAAAATGTGGACTGAGCTCCATCTCACTTCACTCCATTCCCTGGTGCCCTTTTTGACAGACTGCTCTGAAGATCGATAACAAGAACACTATGAAGTTTGCTGTCCACTGCTGCTCCACACTGTCTCTTGGGACAGTGAGCTTAATTGTAAACCACCCAGAGTCCCTCTTTTGGGGGAGATGGGCAGTGATGAAATGTGATAAACAAACAAACAAACAAACTTGAAGGATAGCATGGGGCTATCATTTGTTTTCAATAAGACTGAAACTATCAGTATGGGTGTAATGGGTTCTGGTTTGCCAGATCTCTGATTCCTACACTCCCATCATCCAAAAGAGTGGTTTCTCTTGCTCAGCAGATGGAAATGGAAGTGCTAGTGGGAAGGAAATGCAGCCACTTAACTTTTATGAGAAAAGGATAGAAACAGAGAACACTGTGCATCAGCCTAAATACCAGAGGTGTCTTCTTTTTTCCTGCTAAATCTAAGGTTCTTTGATGCTCTGTCACATTCATCATAGTTTTCAGAATATTTCCATGGCTTAGCTTGAAAAAAATTAACAAAAATTAAAGCAAAATTCATGAAGCTTTCCTCTCTTACCTAGCAAGTTGGATTATAGCAAGCCTCTTGATAGCTACATCTGCAATAGCATTCATGTTTTATGCTTTATTGACAGTCTGTGCAGTAAATACAAACTACCTTTGAAGCCATACAAGGGAATATAACATATTAAATATACAGAGCTTTGCAAGTTTTTTGAACTATGGGGTGATAATATTTGGCACTCAGATTACTAAAAGAAAATCTCTCTGCCTTGGTTGAGTATAGGAAAAAGTAATCAAGGATATCAGTTTTGAATGCCTGATGCTCTACTCTCACTTCAAGCACAAAGGCCTGTAAAGCAAATAGGAAGAAGCTAAACTGGCAGCAACATCCGATATGTAGAAGGAGCTTGGGTAGGTTGTATATGAAGATGCATTAGCTCCAAGTTGTCCTGTCTCTGATCATTTTTGGAAATTTTGGCAGCAAGATGTTACTTCCACCAGTGGCGCGTAAATTGGTGAGTTAGTAGGCCATGTAAATCAAATGACTGATAGACTGACTGATTGAGGAGGAAGCTACTAAAAACTCAGAGTACATACTAAGCTCTAAGCGGTAAATAATGAACTAACAAGACATAACCAGCATTTAAATGGATCTCATTACGGTTATTTATTTCTGTTTCAGTGGTTATTGGCTTCAACCCCTATGGTACCCCAGTGGATTTATCTCTTTAGTTACTACTAATGCAAGATGGTAGTTACTTCTAGGTTATTGAGTGGTTGTGTCCTAAAGTGCACCATTAACATCTCTGTCAGGATCCACTTAATAGGGCTACTATATCTGAGTACAAGTCAACAGTTGACCTCTGGATTTCAGTACAGTATAACCTCTAACTCCTTGCTGCCATCTTGTGGACATTGGGATTTTTGCAGCTCAGGTACAACTTAAGAAAGCCTTATTATGGGACTGTATCACATGTGCATTAAAAAAAGCCATTCAGCTAGAACCATGTGGAAATTATCCTGCAAATCAACAGTTCACATGAAATTTGTTGACAGAGAATTTGCTTTTGAAAATGCTTTCAAAGGAGAAGAGAATTGTAGTGAAATTCTCATGGCCAGTTTGATATTCTTGCAATTATTCAGTTGCAAGGGGCCAAGTGGTACACATGAATGTTTTGATGCTATTGTTATTATGTTGTGGTTGTTAAATTTATATCCCACCTTCCCTCTAGGAATTCAAGGCAGCATGTAGGGCACTGTCTTCTCCAACTATTTTCCGCAACAATAACCCCATGGAGCAGGTTGAGCTGTGTGGTATAAATGGCCCAAAGTCAGTGAGGAATGAGGGTGAGCCTAAACCTAGTCCAAAACCTTAACCATGATATGCCTTGCCTTGCCTTTATTGTGCAGTCCTGCCTTTAGGAACCTGCAGCCTTCCTGGTTGCCCACCTTTCCATTAAACCCAAGAGAAGATATTATAAGGAAATTCCTCCATTGGGGCTTTTCCAGACTGAGAAGTGTAGGTAGCCAAGGAGGCTTCAGAGAAATAGAAGTACTGTATGTAGCTTCTCTTGTAACACAGAAGCCAATCTTGAGTATGAGAGCTGATTCTTCCAAAGAATCTCCAAAGCAGAGTCTTTTTTCAGCTTTTGGAGAATTTATTCTCTTGAGCCTGCTGCCAACACTTCCACCAGCAGTGGAAGTGATTTCTCCTTCCTGGAACACCCAATAAGAAAAAAAGAATACTCCACCTCTACCTGTGAATTGTTTTATAGCTTTTACTTATATTATTTTAAAAAACAGCATACAGAACACACAGGTAAAAATATTCAGGAGTCTGGCAGCAGCTTTTCAGACTTCAAAGCTCACAAACGCTTACATCTTTTAACAAAATGTGTTAATCTGAAAAGAAAAAAACCTGATTTTTGGCTAGACTAACATGGCTCTCCTCCTACCCTTTGTACAATAAGAAGTTACAGATAACAGTAGTAACTTTAAACGAGATTATGCTATTGAATCCGAGACACAGTACATTCAAAAAACCCAGTGCATACTAAGGCAACCCAAGTCTCCTTACAGTTACAAATGCCCTCCATCTCTGCACAAGTTCTCATGTAGCTGTTTTGCTCTTACTCTCTTGCTGGCATCTGAATCCATTCTTCTCCCTGTCCCATCTGAACCTGATTCACCTCCTCTTAGTTATACAAGCCACATTTCGCTTCCAGTTGCTTTACTGAATGATTTTCCCCAGGGGTGACTTTTCCAGCATCACATGGGCCAACGTAACAGAGCCACCAAGCAATGCTCTAGAAGACCTTGTGCCTTCTTGGCCAAAGAAGAAGAGGCAGCTTTCTGATGGTTCCAAACACCCTTTCTTCTTTACCGCTCTCCTTCTTCTGACAAAGTTGGGGTCCTATGTATGTTTTTGAGCAAACTCCATCTCCAAACCTCCATTCCAGCCCCCTCCCTCCCATATTGACCTTTCAGGACAAGAACAGGTTAAGCTATAACCTGAAATCATCAGAACTCCTAACCAAGCAATCCAAGTGTTTGGTTCTTACTTCCTGTTTTCTTTAACTTAGGTTAACAACTATAATCCTTCCTGGCCAGCCATTGGGTGGCATGGATAATGGAGGGGGGGGGCACAGCAATAGCACGTCCACTACTTCAGCCATAATGCCTAAAATAAATTCTAAAGAAACTTTCAAGCAACCTGAAAATAGAGTAGAAAAATAGAAGCCCCTTTTGCAAGGAAAGAAAATTTCTGAAAAACTGCACAGCAGATTTCAATGCAGATTCATTTCTGGGTCTGGAAGGACCTATGTCATTAGCCAAACATAGAACAAGTTGACAAAGCAACATCATTAGTATTAACCAGCTTTTTAAGCCAACAAATGAAGCTGACAGCATGTATATAAACCATGTGAAAAAATGTTAATAAATATTGCTTTTCAGATCCAAGACGTTACAAGGAAAAATGTTCGTGCCAAGTGAGTGACTCACATACATATAAAAATACCTCCTACTTCGTTGTTAAGCTGGTTTATCGATTAAGCTCTCTTAGAGTACAGCTGTAGTTAATACTGAAACTGTATCAAGATCTGATCAAAATGCCGGTAAGTGACAAATTAAATGCAGAAAGGATATTTCTAATTTTAATTCAAAGTACAATCTTATTTTCTTATGGAAATAATGCACCATTTTTTTTATGAAACTGGGTCTAGCTATCTAATGTGGAAGTGTGGTATCCAAAATGCCATTGCAGCTGAGATATAGGGCCAAAGTTTAAAGTTCTATGTTTAGGGTGACTCCAAGTGACCAGAAGGGTAGTAAAGTCAGGACTAGCTTACTTTTAAACAAAAAGGAAGTTGGCATGCTGCTCCATGAAGCATCAGACTACAAAATCATATTTATGTCTCAAAATGCCCTTGGATTCCTCACAGATCTCATATCCATTCTTAAAAGATAGTGATAGGCTGCTTTATTTGTAAAAATGTCAGCTGTTCCAAAAATGGGAAGCTGGGTTGGTACTGGGTATCCTGGAGGCTAGAGAAGGTAGCAAGAAACAACTTTTCCAGCATACCTTCCAGTGAATGGGAGTTTTGTGGCATGAATTCTTTTTTTTTTTTATCCATTCAATCGTGTCCAGTTCTCAGAGACTGCCTGGACAAGTCCTTGCAGTTTTCTCAGCAAGGTTTTTCGGAAGTGGTTTGCCATTGCCTCCTTCCTAGGGCTGAGAGGGTGTGACTGGCCCAAGGTCACCCAGGTGACTTTGTACCTAAGGCAGGACTAGAACTCACGGTCTCCCAGTTTCTAGCCTGGTGCCTTAACTACTACACCAAACTGACTCTCACAAATTCATAGAGGCAGCCATTTTGTGAATGGGCAAGATCCCTTTGGCAGCCATTTTCTTTCAATCCCCACAATATGCTGTCAGGTCCAAGGCTGAAGATCTTGAGATAAGCTCATCAAGGCAACCATTTGGTGAATGGGCAAAAACCTTGTGGCAGCCATTTTATTATAGCACTCACTTTCTCAAGATTCCAGACCTGCCTATCACTCCCCGCCCCAAGATTGGAGGCTGCTGCCATAGTCTATTTGAGCTATATTTTTGACATGTATTCATGTTGCTCAAGAATTTGCTCCCTAGACAGAGAAAAATAATTTCCATATGCTTAGAGGCATATGTCCTGAGCAAGCCTGATAACCAGAAAACTAGGCTGCAAGCAAATGATAGTTTTAAAAAGGCTTTAGCATGGTACGATAGAGACATCCTCATGCAGTTGCTTTTTCTACTCCACCATCATCTTGAATAATTTTTCAGTTTGTCTGGAGCAGTACCAAATCCAAACAAAACCTGCACGATTTACAAATGTGTAATGAGAATCCATTCTGAAGACAAGGATGCTTCTTCAACTGGCACATCCCTGTCTCTTTTCAACAATTGAGAAACAATTAGATTTCATCAGTGGCTTGAAAGTGACAAACAGCCTTATTACATAGTTGATTCCCATCCCAGGAAGGAAGACACGTCTCAGTGCAACCAGAAAAAACTACAACTCTATTAGCCCACTAGTTGCAACACTTGGCATCAGTATAACTACAGATTTCATTCTTACAAAGTTACAAGTTTTATCCAGTTCCAGAAGAGCAGAAGTGTGCAGTTATGGTTCAGGGACTACACAAAACATACCAGGGGTCAGATGTAGCTCCCCACACCCTGCCACCTTGGTTTTCTTAACCATCAGCAACCTCACAGTTTCAAATGATCTCAAACAATTGAGAGAGAGTTTGGTGTAGCAGGTAAAGTGTTGGCCTAGAAACTGGGGGACTGGGCATTCTACTCCTCCCTTAGGCACAAAGCTGGCTGGGTGACTTTGGGTCAGTCATCCCCTCTCACCACAACCCTCTTACAGTGTTGTTGTTGTTGTGGGGAAAATAGGAGGGAGCATTGTGTACACAGCTTTGACTTGTACACAATAAAGGCAAGATATAAATCAAATATATAAATAAATTTCACCTCTCTCTGCTTGCCTGCTACCTTCTCAGTGTGTGTGTGTGTGTGTGTGTATGGATGGATGGATGGATGGATGGATGGAAAGGGAAGAGAACCAATGTATGTGAGAACTGTTTTTGTTCTGCTTTACACACACTTCTTTATTTTAAGCTTGGCAATCTGTTGAGAAGTGAGGGGATAAGGATTATTGCAAGAAATTATGGTTTTGGGGTAGGCTTTCAACAGCTAAATAATTTAACAATTATATGTCATGGATAAATCACTGAATTATTTAAATGTAATCCTATGAATATGTAGTTTAGTTTTTGTCCCCCACTCATTTTTTTTGTTGGAAGTGAGAAGTCAGTGGCACTAACTCTTCATCTCCTCATTACCTACTGACCACAAGGGAGAAGTGTGATATAGTTAAGGATTTACTCAATTTGTTGTCATTCTGTGGTGGAGTCCTTGGTGCTCTCTGAGCTTGGTTGTTTGCTTGCAGACATTTCATTATCCAGCTAGGTAACATCATCAGTGCTCATGGTAATGTTACCTAGTCAGGTAATGAAGGCACTGATGGAAGGAGGCACTGATGTTGTTACCTAGTTGGGTAATGAAACATCTGCAAGCAACAACCAAGCTCAGAGGGCTCCAAGTACAACTGTATAGTTCAACCCTGAGCTACATATATTCTCTTCTATTGTCATTCTATCTTCATTCATGAGATACCCCAGGATGCCACGGGATGCCCATTTTGGAGCTTGCTACCATATACTGCTAGCACCAGTAGCATATTCCCTCTTTGTCTTCTCTTCCAGCTAGGACTATCTTCAAGTGCAGACTACTACTTCCGCATAGTGCAGAAGTCTGACCTAAAATTAAAACTAAAGTACGGATTACCCTACTTGCTTGTGGCTGTATAAGAAAAGGAGGTGAATACTAATCTATGATTTCCGCCTTTCCTCCCAAGCACATACAGTTTGTAGAGAGCACATTCTCTCTAACTCTCCTTATGATGAGATATAATTAAACTAGGTGCTACGTTTTGCCTATCTCTACCATGTACAGTATTTTCTGCAAATAAATCTTTCTCTTATATTGTAACATCTGCTTCACCAGTCATTGCTCACATTAGGTTCCCATTCTCAGAAACACTCATATACACATAGAAGCTGTTACCTCCAACAGAGTTATGGGCCCACCATATACTGCTACTGGTGCTAGCAGTATATGGTAGCAAGCTCCAAAATGGGCATCCCGTGGCATCCTGGGGTATCTCATGAATGAAGATAGAATGACAATAGAAGAGGATATATGTAGCTCAGAGTTGAACTATACAGTTGTACTTGGAGCCCTCTGAGCTTGGTTGTTGCTTGCAGATGTTTCATTACCCAACTAGGTAACAACATCAGTGCCTCCTTCCATCAGTGCCTTCATTACCTGACTAGGTAGCATTACCATGAGCACTGATGATGTTACATAGCTGGATAATGAAATGTTTGCAAAGAGTGCAAAGAGGTTCTATAAGGAAGGGAGAAAAATTTAATCTCCTGAGCAGATTAGAAAAAAAAAAAAAAACAGAACACTTTCAGACATAGAGTTAGGAAAGTTACAGCCTATGGAGAAGCTAGCAAGACAAAAATTCTCACTTTGGTCATTCAAGATGAAAATGCTCCTGAAATCTCAATTAATAACCTTTGTACTGGACAAAGAAAGATTCACAGAAGCAGGACAAGATCAAAGAGACTAGAATCCTGCAAAGGACAGAACAGCTGGGATGATCTGTCGGGTGGTGAGTGACTTCATTCTGGTGGATGTCAAGAATTTAAATAAGGCCAAAGATCTTCAGAAAACCTTCTCAGACTTATATTACAAAAGATCTCTAGTCTCCAAAGAACATCTTTGCAAAAAGCTGTGCTACAAGCATCTGGAGTGTGTGAGCCAGGATGGGGGCACACCCAAGCCATTAAAGGACAAGCATTGCTTAGTTTCATGAAAAGGGAAAAGAGAATAAAACCACAAGGTGCCAGTTTTTGTCCCCCACATCTAGGCAACTGGCAAGCAAAGTCCACACACTTTGAAATAGGTCCTCATCTCATGCTCACAACTTGATTCTATGGCACAGCCAGAGGGGGAAAACATGATACCACAGCCCAGATGCTCCAAGAAGTTCAACAAAGAAGGCTGTCTTATATTGCCAAGAGAGATTAAGTGGAAGAATTACACATATGGAAGTAGATTGAAAGGGTGTCAACCACTGAAGGAGAAAAATGGAGAAATCCTGCAGAAGAGGAGATTGAAGCATTCCACACAAATGATACTGGAAATTTGCCAAGTTACCTGCAGGGAAGAAAAACATGAGAGGCAAGTGAGTTTTCAAGATCAAGTACAGAAGAAGATGATATTGAGTGACAGAACGAAGCAAGACTGGTAACCAAGGGATATACCCACAATTATGGTGAGGACTATGATGAGACATTTTCCTCAGCAATCAAATACATCAAGCATATTTCTATTAGTTGCCTCTCTCTGATCTTCTCAGTAGAAAGGAAGGACAACTTTATCACCAGGGGAAAATCCCAGGAGTGACTTCTGGGACTTCTTGAAGGAAGTCACAAATCCAGGGACTATACTAGAATCATACTGGGAAGGGCTTTTTCAAGGAGAACGTCTGAAGGAATTTCCCTGGTTGGTCTTCATATGTAAAACTAGCACATGTTCTCTCTAGGTAACACATGGTGTCTGAGTGGGTTAACAGTAATCATATACTTTACAACAATAAGTTACAAGGTTTAAAAGAGAGAAGAAAATTCTTGTCTTGTTGAAATTTGAGCCACACACAATTTCATTAGAACTGACTGTGGGCTTGGTGTTATTTATTTATTTATTTATTTATTTATTTATTTATTTATTTATTTATTTATTTATTTATTTTACTTCTTTCTCACATTTCTTCACCACCCATCTGGACAACCAACTCTGGGTGGTTTACAATCAAATTAAGATAATAACAGATTAAAATATCATAAAAACAGATTCATTATAAGAATATAAATATAAAATATAAAATCCAATACCAAATCATCTTGTATGCCTCCTGAAGAATCTGTATAACGACCAAGTAGCAACAGTAAGAACAGACCACGGAACAACGGACTGGTTTAAGATTGGGAAAGGAGTACGGCAGGGCTGTATACTCTCACCCTACCTATTCAACTTGTACGCAGAACACATCATGTGACATGCTGGGCTTGAGGAATCCAAGGCTGGAGTTAAAATCGCTGGAAGAAACATTAACAATCTCAGATAGGCAGATGATACCACTTTGATGGCTGAAAGCGAAGAGGAACTGAGGAGCCTTATGATGAAGGTGAAAGAAGAAAGTGCAAAAGCTGGCTTGCAGCTAAACCTCAAAAAACCAAGATTATGGCAACCAGCTTGATTGATAACTGGCAAATAGAGGGAGAAAATGTAGAAGCAGTGAAAGACTTTGTATTTCTAGGTGCAAAGATTACTGCAGATGCTGACTGCAGTCAGGAAATCAGAAGACGCTTAATCCTTGGGAGAAGAGCAATGACCAATCTCGATAAAATAGTTAAGAGCAGAGACCTCACACTGACAACAAAGGTCCACATAGTTAAAGCAATGGTGTTCCCCATAGTAACATATGGCTGCGAGAGCTGGACCATAAGGAAGGCTGAGAGAAGGAAGATCGATGCTTTTGAACTGTGGTGTTGGAGGAAAATTCTGAGAGTGCCTTGGACTGCAAGAAGATCAAACCAGTCCATCCTCCAGGAAATAAAGCCAGACTGCTCGCTTGAGGGAATGGTATTAAAGACAAAAATGAAATACTTTGGCCACATAATGAGAAGACAGGACACCCTGGAGAAGATGCTGATGCTAGGGAGAGTGGAGGGCAAAAGGAAGAGGGGCCGACCAAGGGCAAGGTGGATGGATGATATTCTAGAGGTGACGGACCCGTCCCTGGGGGAGCTGGGGGTGTTGACGACCGACAGGAAGCTCTGGCGTGGGCTGGTCCATGAAGTCACAAAGAGTCAGAAGCGACTAAAAGAATAAACAACAACATAAAATCCAAGATGGTGAAACAACAGTCTCAATAAAATTTCCCAGGGCCTCATCAAAGTACCAACCACCCCCATGATTGACTATCCCCCCTCCCACCCCAAGCAAGGTGGCACAGCCAAGTCTTGACTCCCTTTCCGCTCCCTTTCAGCATTCCTGGCATGATGGAATAAGCACGACCAACGAAGAACCCCCTTGCAGCCATGGTGCCCTTCAGGTCCCACTGATTAACAATGGCATCTATCATAACCTAGGAAACGTGCCCTCTGGAATAGCATCTCCCAAGAGATCTGTGTGGCTCTACCCTGATGGTGTTTCAGAAGTCGTTCAAAACCTGACATTTTCCCCAGGCCTTGAGATAAATGGCTGGTGAACCTGTCAGGTATGTTTTTGGTAGTACATAGAATTTGTCTTGTCTAGACATAATGGTATCTTTTATTTGTTTGTTTGTTTATTTTATTCTTTTAACCCAGACTTGCTCTGGAGTCAGGCAACCTTTAAATCTAGTAATATAAATAAATAAATGGGACATTCTGAGAAATATGCTGAAATATTCTTCTCCCCCATTCTCACTCTGCACAAAACAGATTCCATCTGTACATGGTGTGAAAAATCATCTGGCCAGGAGGGAACAGAGGAGAAGCCAGATGCCCCAACTTACTTACTTAATTTCTTAAAATATTGTACGATGCATGGCCCCCAAGAAAACTCTGTTTTGTGTCATGCAATTTATAGCAATGATCTATTTAAAAACAAACTCCCCACGGGCAGGCAGAGTGACGGGGTGAGGAGGGCTGCATAGGAGGATGAGAATAGTGCAGATTGTCCCCATCTTTCTCTTGCCCATAAAGCTGGCAATTAAAAACAAATCATGCTTTCCAGCTGGACTCCTGGGTACAAGCCTGTTGGCAGATGCTGGGAAAGCCTTTAGCCCAGGAGAGGTCAAAAAAGTCACACACCAAGCATTTCTATAAAAATAATTTATTTACAGAAAGCAAAAACAAAAGCAAAACATATTTAAAGGACTTAGCTCCCTTTGGAGCAAGCCTTGCTTGGCTACATTGCTGGCAGAGAAAAAAAAAAAGAGGAAGTGAGAAACAAGTCCGGGCAGGTTTCCTCCTCCCCCCCAGGTGATTTGCATGAAGCACGTGAGAGGAGACAATCAATTGCAACCTTTTCACCCGGCCAAAATGACTAGGTACAACAGCAGCTTAATCTGTTAGTAGGAAAACCTCAACAAAGCCTATCTTATGTCATATCATAATATTTATCCATATAGCCCAAGGTTGTCTATACACACACAAAAAATTCCTTTGCTGAGACCCGTATGTGGCAATATGTTGAAGGCAACGTGTTTGTGCTTAGCAAGGTGGATACCGCAATGTGACAGAGCACTTTCCTGCCAACCCTCTTTATGCCACCCCTTTCTCCATTCCTCTCCTTTTCTAATACCCTTTTTTTCTCTCCTTTACACAGAAGACTATGGGAGAAGAGACAGATCACTATAGCCAGAAGTCTGAACTGATCACTTTCAACTTAAGGTGGTCCTCAGGCAGGAGAAGTCAACTAGCAGCCTGCAGGCCGCATGTGCTTTCCCCACTCCACATTTTTGTTTGTTTGTTTTTTGGCAGCCCTAGAAATCCATAACAACATAAAACAAATGCCGTTTTTTCCCCAAAAGGCAGAATATTCACACCCCAGACTTATACAAAAGCAGGTTTGCTGCTTTCTCCTGCTGATGTTACTGCATCGCAACCACACCCACGTGTCCCTCAGCAGCTGCACACAGTGTAAAAACTAGTTCAGCCATTAAACATATAGACACGAAGAATATTAATTAGGGCCCTATGACAGAAGAATAGCGCTGGGAAGCAAAACCACTAGGAAATAATATCTAGAGAAAAGTAACACATAAAGAGTAATTCTTATTCAAAGAACAAAGCCTTTGTCTCACTTAATGAACTATTGCCTTTGTAGTGCCACCCTCCTTCCTTCACTATCCTTACCTCATGAACACACATACCCAAACAAATTATGCTACTCTAGCCAATCAATTATGCATTAATCATAAGTATATTGTAATTAGCGTAAGTCTATATAATAGACTCGCCTCTTTAAGTTAGCCTCTGCTGGCCCCAGAACCATGATAAACAATTTGTGCTTCATTGGAAGAGTATATCTGATCCCCTTATTAAGAACTCTATAGAGAATTTTTTTCCTACAGATGTCACATGAATAATTGTGCCAATGATGCTATTTGACTGATTTGAACAAAGGCAGCACAACACCTCTGACATCACTTGCCTCCTCTCTTCCCTCCCCACCCCAGTCTACATTACTGTCATAAACCATCAAGGATCTCAGACAGAGGTCTTTTTATATCTCTTCTTCCCCAGTCATTTTGGGTAAGGGTTAAAGAGAATCTTATTCACAGCATTCAGTATATAAAACACATGGAAGAGAGCCAGGGCAGTGGAGTGGTTAAGGCACTGTTCCCCAACCTTGGCAATTATGGACTTCAAATCCCAGAATTCCACAGCCAGCATAGCCATTGCTAAGAATTCTGGGAGCAAAGTCCACCCAATCTTGAATTTGCCAAGGTTGGGAAGCACTGGGTTATAGTGTTGGCAAGCGAGACCCAGGATCAACTCCATCTTCGGCCATAAAAATTCATTGGGTGACTTTAGGCCAGTCACTGTCAGCCCAACCTACCTCATAGGATTGTTGCTATGAGATATAAAATAAAGGGAGAACCACATGTCAGCCACTGTGAGCTCTTGGAGGGATGGTAGAATATCAGTCATGAAACTAGCAAATAACTTGCTTTATGGTTTCTCCACAATCCTGTTCACCTTTCAACAAACCAATCTTCAGAGTCCACTGGAGTTGGGCAGCCAATAAATTTAGACAGATGGAGGCTGGCTGGCTGGCTGGCTGGCTGGCTGGCAGGCAGGATAATCTGCATTTAGGTCACTACAACTGCAATGGAAACAAAATGCATTCAGCATAGCCTAGAAGGAGTTCACTAAGCATTATCCCCCATGATCACTGCAGCATCAAGCCCCTCAAATCCCTTTATATCCAGCCTTTATTTATTAATGAACTTACCCTTAAGGATTAAATCATAAACCTACAATCGATCCTTGAGTTTGATTGTACATCTGTAGAACAGTTGAGATGATTCTATTCTGAATTGTAGATTCATTTCTTCTCCCCACCTACTTCCAGCCTAGAAATTGTTCATAGAACCATCACAACACCTATTGTGCCACTTATTTTTGTAAATTTTAACTCCATCTCAAACTGTTGCCCTGTAATTGTTTGCAAAATACCAAACCTTCTGGTACTGCCACTTTTAGTGCCATTGCAGGGTCCCCTGTGTAATTTCAAATGTTTATTACTTAATGAACTATGCATAAAATAATATAGAAAGCTGTTGACATATTACTGCATCTGTTCATTACCAAGGTAATAATGTCCTGTGCCTTTTAATGAGTAATTAAAATTATCCAAAGTAATAAGAACTGTATAATCATATTGCTTATTAACATGATAATCCAATTAGCCTTGTGCTGAAACAATGATTATCAGGCTATTAAATGGTGGCACCTAATTATTTTAGAGACAGTTCAGAGTACTCCTACTCATGGGTTGGCGCACTTATGTTTGCCTTGTTGGAAGAGACCAGACCGTTAAAGATGGAGCTCCTTAGAGATCCATTCAAGGCTTTCATGAGAAGCTTCTTTCTCAGTCACACCAGGAGGAAGGAAGCCACAGATCATCTCACTAACCTTCAACTTATCCTTTTAATTGCCCAGAAGGCCCATTTACAGTTTATCTGGACACATATCAAGTAATTAGACCATTAAAGCCATTATAAGAAAAGGTCATAAGTCCATGGTAGAGCATATGTTTGTTTCAGTAGAGAGTACTGTGTCCAACTCTCTGTATCTCCAGGTAGAACTGGGAATGAGTTCTGAAATCCCGGACAGCCATTGTAAGTCAGTGCAGATAATAGTGAAACATGCAGAACAATGGTTTCCTGCATGAATGTCCATCTCCCAAAGCTTTCTCAAACCTGAAGAGCAAAACATTCTGCCCAATTAGGCTTCAGCAATCCATTGGTGTGGTTATGTAGGATTGACCTAATGCAGGTGATCATTTGGAGATCACACTTTCATCTGACTGACTGCTGCTGTGTGTTCCAACAGTCTCTTGTTCTCGCTAAGGATTTCCTAGTAATGCTCCTCACCAGAGACTGGCTGTGGCTGAGTGGTATAGCTCATGTTTTGAAGACTCTTGATCTTGCCCATGGTTTTGCCAGATGAAATTATCCTTGGAATCAGCCACTATCCATCTGAATAGACAATATTATACTAGGTGGATGAGTGATGCACTATCTAGGTCACGACATCAGCTCTGCCAATTTATTTAAGAATATGCACACACCAGAAATGATTCAGAACAAGTACTTTGCACCTTCTGCAAGAGCACCTCCTCTCATTAAAGCATCCAGCCTTTTATTCAAGCTTCCATGCCAGCCTGAAGGAAAGGTTGAACTGCTTCGGGAGTCACATCGAGAGTATGTTTTTCAGACTCATGCAGAAACTTGAAAAAAGACTAGCTGCTTTAATGAGCAAGATGATGAGCCTATGTTCGCATGAGGCCCAAAGCACGTAACTCCAAATCATTCTATTTTATTTATTTGTTTGTTTCTTTGTTTTTCAAATTTTGACACCGCCCATCTCCCTCCAAAAGAGAGACTCTGGGCAGTTTTTGAAGCATGCACAACCCTACAATGTATAAACTGCATCCCCAACCCAATTCCTCCTACGTCCCTCACCAGTTTGATAGGCAAAACCAATGCAATCTAGCTGCCAGTTAAATTCCAGATAAAATATCCTACTCTGCTGTATAGCTACCAGTCTCACTTAAACTGGGTTCTTAATGGTGGACGGATACCAAGCAGAAAGGAAAGAGAGTTGGCGCTGAGCCATTCAGAATTTGTAATCCAATGTGGTATCTTCAGATGAGCCAGTTTCAAGCTGCAGTGTGTGTCTACTCAACTGTGGCTGCATCTAGGGGCAGATATAATTCAGCACATCACATTCACCCATCATTCCTTTTTACAGTCTGACCCATCACTCTACATTCCCAGGTGGATAAATCCTGTTTTCTTTCATTGGGTAAGCCAATAGCTCCAACCCATAGCTCCCCACAAGAAATATTTTTAAGAGACAACTTTTATCCTCAGCAGTTGATATCTGAAAATATATTGAAAACTCATTTCAACTTGACATGGTCCATATTGTTGTTAATCATTTAATGTTTAACCATTGCTAAGGCAGTCAGAAGAATTTACACTCCAAAATAAAGGCAGGGGGAGCATGCAATTTCACTGCTTCCTTTATGAATACTTAACTACCTGAACTAGAGCTATGAAGAAACTAATCCCAGGGGAGTGACAGGGCTCACCTGGCCTTTTTTAGTGGATAAAAGCTAGGATAATCCAGCCAGCTAGAATAAAACGAGAACACTGTCACCCGTTGGAATAGGTATTGGATACACACAGTGCCTTCTTTGCTGTGCTTCAGCTTTTTCCTCTTTGACACCCATGGCAAGCAATTTCTGAGAAGTTGTTTGATCATTATTTCTTGCTCAGTTTGACCAAGCACTTTAGCTGCCAAAGACTTTGATGAAGTGGAGCCGCTGAACTAGATTGGCCATCTAACGCTGCTCATGGAACAAGCCTGCTTCAGAAGAATTCCTGACACTTTATCAGTGATATTTACAGTCTGCCTGTCTTATGAACACTGCAGAAATAGGGACAAAGGGCAAGAAGGAATGATCAGCACTCCTAGTGCTTGATTTTTGTGCTGTTGCTTCCAATGTGATTGGGTTTTCATTTTACTTCCTCTATTTTTGGAGGTATATTAAGTATTCCAATACTGATCTTGTCAGAGTTCATGCTTCAGTTAGACCGTAAGGGATAACACAAAATCCTTCCATGGGATCAGGAACAATGGCCATCCAGCGAGATCACAGGATAATCAAAAGATGTGTAACAGAAATAACAATGCCTCTTCATAGCAATAAAGTAAGCTCAAAAAATATCACCAAAAGAAACCTTAAAAAAATTCTAGAGCATCCTGACAAAGAGGAAGAAAAACAAAAACAAAAACTCTTTCTCAGCAGAACACCTCTAGGAAACTGGAGGACAGATATTAATTTGGACTTCCCAATGCACATTCTTAGACACTATACAATTACCCCATCTCTTAATTTTGGTCACTGTTGCCAAGTCATCACAGTTATAGGTTCTGCCACAGAAGGGAGCTGGGATTTCTGCTTTGCCAACATCCTATTACTGCACATTAAACCTGGCTGTTCAAAGTACTCCAGTCTTGGCTGTATCTCTGAGTTATTACCTCCCCTTGGCATGTGCTCCAAATGCCTTGAAAAGATTACTAAATTGGAACCCTACCTGTGAAAATGTTATTTGGTCCCACTGATGTCCATGGAGGCACTTCCAAGTGAACTTTGGTTGCTTTTTTAGCAGATACATCTAACAAAACAGGCTTCCGGATTTTGTTTCAAAGCTTTAAACAACTCAGCTTCACAATGACCTAGATGACTTTTAACCAGCAGCCTGTGAACACTGCATCAGCAGGAATCAGCGCACAAGATGTTTCATGAGACCGAATTATGTATTTCTGCCACTGATAACATCCAGAGGAGCTTATATTCTCCTCCTGGCAAATATGGTTTCCAAAGAAATGCCTTTATTTTGTCACAGAATTAATGTATATTTCAAGTTCCCATTCTGGTGATGACTACCTGCATGCTCAACCCATTTTTCAGAACACCTACAGGTAGTATCTCAATATCACACTGAAAGCATCATATAATTGTTCCAGCACTAAATCTGAACCAGCTTAAGTTCAATAATCCAATTTTTAAAAACACAGCAGAATGATATTGTAAACAAGACCTCACATACCTTTTCATGAAGGTGTCATTGCATAGAGGCATTTTGGCCAGATTTACAGAAGAGAAAACAGCACTGCTTGGCAGTAAAGTATGGGCATTCCATGCAGAAGGACCCTCATTTAATCCTCAACGTCTTGGGTTAGAAGGAAGTGTACTACTCTGCTAGAAACGGAATATGACCTGAGGCACACAGGTTCCTAGGTAAGTAATAAGATTAGATATAAAGTTGAGATTCAATGAAGTGCATGTTCCTGTGACCAATCTTTCCAGTTGGATGCATGATACCAAGACATGGTGCTGCAATCTACTCTCTAAGCTGCAACTCCAGCTCTGCTATTAAACAGAGTGAATCTTCCATCTCAGGTAGTAGTTGCTACTACGGGAAGGAAGGCTCAGATGGTATGGACACATCATATACAGCAAAGAAGACTCGATGGCGAGAACAGCCATGCGCCTGGACCCTGGTGGCCGGCAGCCCCGTGGTAGGCCCAAGAAATGGTGGATGGACCGCATTAAGGAGGACATGGAATGTGTGAACGTCACCCCTGAAGATGCCTTGGACCGAGCGATATGGAGACGGATATGCTGACAAGCGGACTCTGCCATAGCGCGGGAAAAACGCTAAGAAGAAGGTAGTAGTTGCTAAGGAGCCTTTTTGAGAAGACTGGTGAGGGAGTATTAACTTAACCCTCTGCTCCAACACACACACAAACACACAGACAAATCTTTTTCTCATCTATATAGACATTGTAGGTCATCTTATACTTATTTATGACAAAAGCCCATTACACAGGTAACCCAAATGACTAAATTAATTCATGGTATTATCATTTTAATTGATTGGTTATAGTGCTTTGAATGAAAAGTATTGATTTGTCTGGTCAAGTTTAACTTCTAATCCATCCTTTGGGGTGAGGACGGAGAAGGGTTCAACATTTGATATTACTATATACAGTATATATTGTGGTATTAGACCAGCCTTCTCTAAACTGTTGCCTTCCAGTTGTGTTGAGGCTGCTAGGTGGGAATGCTAAGATTAGCAATCTCTATACCACCTTGAACATGTTTATCCTAGACAACACCAGGAACAGCCACAAATATCTCATCCCATCCCACATACTGTCCTTTTGGCTCCAGTATCATGCCGTTTGTTACTTTTGTAGGTTTTGTCATGTTACTCAAGTAACACAGCTGACCTTTTGCCCACAAGATGACAAAACAATCCCTGATGATTACAACCCATACTTCTTAATTAAGGCCCATATGTTAAGTATGTTTCCAAGGCTTCTTTGTAGATTTATTCCCTACTGATTTTAACTATCTATTGTTCAAGTGCTAGACTGTAACATTTGATGTTAAGGCTGTGTACCAAGCACCTTCTTCCTCCCTTTATGGTTCACTTTCTTTTAATCAACTACTTTACAGCACTGTATACCCCAGTTGATACTTCTTATCAATTCTGTTAGACTTTTTTGTTATCCTACCCTCCAATGCAATTGATTTTTTTTCCCCTGGTCCTTTCCAAGGCAGTTTGGGGTTGATATATCAAGTGATCAATTGCATTTAAATAAGACAAATGTTATCAATATCTATTGTGTGTGTATTTATGGGCCTCCTCCTCCTCCTCCTCCTCCTTCTTCTTCTGGCTCAAAATCACAGTCACTTTTTTCATAAATGTGCCATTTTGATGTTATTCTGCTTTGGACTGCAGCACATTGTAAATAAGACCTGCCACAAAAGTGGGAATGGCTTACAATGCATTGTATCCCTATTTGCTACTGCAACTTTCCCTGAAAGATGAAATAATAAGTTTATCATTTAAATTTATAGGGTGCCCAGTTCACAGCAACTCTGGGCAGCAAACAGATTAGAAATAGAACCCAAGACATTAAATCGATTTTTAAAAGATGGCCTTAGCCAGGGAGAACAGACATATGCAAACACGCTAAATACGATCCAGTCCAGGTGGACATCTATCCAAACCTAACGAAGACCCTAGGAAAAAAATTATTTATTTATTTATTTATATATATATCTATCTAATTTATCCCCGCCCATCTCCTCCCATCGGAGGACTCTGTGCGGTTTACAACAATCGATTAAAACCATCACAATAATACAAAAAGTAAAATACAGTAAAAAATAATAAAAATAAAAAACAAAACATCCAAGTGGTGAAGCATCTAAAACAGTCCAAGTGTGGGAGGAGTGGTCTATAACAACCATCCCCATGTAGATCTATTCCCCTCTCCACCCCAAGCGAGGCGGCAGAACCAGGTCTTCAGACTCCGCCGAAAGGCCGGGAGCGATGGGGCCAATCTCACCTCCGGGGGCAGCATGCTCCACAGGGCGGGAGCTACTGCAGAGAAGGCCCACTTCCTGGACCCCGCCAGAAGAAACTCTTTTAGAGACAGGGATCCGTAGCATGCCCTCTCTGCATGACCGGGTGGGATGGGTTGATGTAATGGGGAAGAGGCAGTCCCTCAGGTAACCTGGCCCCATGCCATGTAGGGCTTTAAAGGTGATGACCAACACCTTGAATTGGAAGCAAACTGGTACCCAATGCAGCTCACGCAGCAGTGGTGTTACATGTGCCCTTCTGGGGGCACCAAAAACAGCTCGCGCAGCTGCATTCTGGACCAGCTGAAGCTTCCGGATACTTTTCAAGGGTAGCCCCATGTAGAGCACATTGCAATAGTCTATCTGAGAGATAACAAGGGCATGAGTGACTGTTTGAAGGGCCTCCTGGTCCAGGAAGGGGCGTAACTGGTACAGAGCATGTAGCTGCACAAAGGCTCTCCTGGCCACGGCTGCCACCTGCTCTTCAAGCAGGAACCGTGAGTCCAACAGGACCCCCAAGTTATGCACCAGGTCTGTCTGGGGCAGTGCAACCCCATCCAGAACCAGAGATGTTAATGTCCCAGATACAGAAGAACTATTAACGCACAGCCACTCGGTCTTACCAGGGTTCAGTTGAAGCCTGTTGTTCCCTATCCAGGCCCCCACAGCCCCCAGACACTCGGAGAGGGTGGTCACAGCATCACTTACTTCACCCAGGATGGAGATATACATCCCATGGTGACGGATGATCTCGCCCAGTGGTTTCATGTAGATGTTAAAAAGGAGAGGGGAGAGTACTGATCCCTGTGGCACCCCACAAAGAAGGGGCCACGAGGCCGATCTCTCCTCCCCTATCAACACCGACTGGGATCGGCCCTGGAGGAAGGAGGTGAACCAGCGTAAGACTACGCTGCCCACCCCCAACTCCCTGAGCCGCCCCAAAAGGATACCACGGTCGATGGTATCGAAGGCCGCTGAGAGATCAAGGAGAGCGAGGATGGATGCACTGCCTCCATCCCGCTCCCACCAGAGATCATCCATAAGTGTGACCAATGCTGTTTCCATCCCATAACCGGGCCTGAAACCTGACTGAAAGGGGTCTAGATAATCCATTTCCTCCAGGACCCTCTGGAGCTGCAAAACCACCACTTTCTCAACCACCTTCCCCAGAAAGGGGAGGTGGGAGACTGGATGAAAATTGTCCAGAACTGTAGGGTCCAGTGATGGCTTCTTGAGGAGGGGGTGTACCAACGCCTCTTTAAAGGCCACCGGAAGCACCCCCTCTCCCAAGGATGTATTAACCATCACATGGACCCAACCACATATGACCTCCCGGCCTGCTTTTACTAGCCAGGAGGGACATGGGTCTAGATGGCATGTGGTGGCATTTACTGTCCATAGGATCCTGTCCACTTCCTCAGGTCCAACAGGATCAAACTGCTCCTGGATAACTGGGTAAGCCTGTTCCCCTGGTATCTCTCCAGACCACCCCTCATACCTGGAGTCCAACTTGGAGCGGATCCGAGCAGTTTTGTCCTGCAGATGCTCAACAAATTCCTCTGCATGGCCCTGTAGGTGGGTCACTGAACCCACCTTCCCCAAAAGGGATCGAGTGATCTTAAACAGGGCCATCGGGCGGCATTCTGCAGACGTGATAAGAGCAGAGAAATATTGACTTTTCACCACTTTTATCGCCACAAGGTAGGCCTTAATGGCGGCTTTTACCTGTGCTCAGTCGAATTCAGTCTTTGTCTTCCTCCAGCAGTGCTCTAGGCATCTCTTAACCCTCTTCAGAACCCTCAGCTCCTCCATAAACCACTGGGAGTGGTGGGTTTGATGAGACAAGAGAGGCCGCATAGGCGCAATCCTGTCCAAGGCCCTGGCCACCTCCCTATTTCAGGCTGCAGCTAGCGCCTCCTCTGGACCATGCAGCAGATCACCAGATATAACCCCCAGCTCCCTCTGAAACCCTACCGGGTCCATCAGTCGCCGGGGGAGGACCAATCAAATGTGGGGTGGCATAAGAGAATCTCAGGGCCACCAAGGTATGGTCTGACCATGACAATGGGGACAGATCTAACTCTCCCCTCAGATCACATTGCCACTGCTCTGACAAGAAAACCAAGTCTGGGGTGTGACCACTGTCTTGAGTCGGGTCCCGAATTATCTGGGACAGGCCCATGGCTGCCATGGTAGCCATGAACTCCCAAGCTGCCTCTGAGGCACGCTCCAGGGATGGCAGGTTGAAGTCCCCCAGAACCATGAGCCTGGGGAACTCCACCGCCAGCCCCGAGATGGCCTCAAGCAGCTCAGGCAGGGAGGTTGCCACACAGCAGGGAGGTTGGTACAGCAGCAACACTCCCAACTGTTCTCAGGAACCCAACTTGAAGAACAGGGTCTCACAGCCAGCCACTTGTGGAGCAGGGCCCCTAAAGGCCACAAGAGACTCTTGGATGACAACAGCCACCCCTCCTCCCCTGCCCTGGGATCTCGGCTGGTGCCATAGCATAAACCCAGCTGGGCACATTTCTGAAAGGGGCACCCCCCCTTCAGGGCCCAGCCAGGTCTCGGTAATACATGCCAGGTCTGCCCCCTCCTCGGTGATCAAGTCATATATGAGGGGGGCCTTGTTATTAACTGACCTGGCATTAAAAAGCAGCAGCCAGAAACCAGGGCCCCTATGGATCTGCTGACCAGAGCCTGGGTCTGAGTGCAGAGGGCCGGAACACGCCACCGGTAACAAACACCAGGGGCGTCTTCCCCGAAGATGGCCCGCCCTCCGGCTCCCGCCATAACATCCCCTACCCATCACCACCTCAATAATGAGCCCTGCCATGTAGCCCCCAGTGGCTCCTGATCCATTAGCACCCACTCCTGGACCTCGGGAGTCTCTGGCTCTAAGTAGGGCTCCCTCCATCCATTCATACATCCTTATTTACAATCAAGCTCCTACAGGGTGATGATAGGCCCTCCAGCACACCAGCTTCCACTCTCAGCGCCGTCAGAGCCCAACTGTCACCCCTCCATTCGCTATGCCCCCCCTCGAACTCTCTCACTGCTCAACAGGGGGGCACTCATTCATTCTTCACCCACCCCCTGTCTCTCACTCAGGGGGTGAGTGCCTTTTACACAAACACACTCCCAGACTCCCCCTCTCATCTCTCACCCTGGGGGAGAGTCTCTCATTCACTCTGGAGGACCCTCACAGCTTCCAGCCGCCTTGGGGGTGGTTGGGGGGGATGGGTAATTTTTTTTTAATTATTGAACTCCCCACTCCTCACCCACACGGTCTGCCACCCCAAGGCCAACAACCAGTCACTTCTTCTTCTCTGGCGCAGCCCAGATCCTCTCCGTCTCACCGTGGTTCGCCAAGGCCTGCGCCACCAGGGTTCGCGTTGTTGGCCAACAAGGGGTCGAAAGATAGTCTCAAAAAGCCCCAGGCCCACAAACCAAAGCCACCCCAGGTCGCTCCGCCAAGGCTCCCCTCAGAGCTTTTTAAAGCATATTTTAAAAATTCAACCTATAATATTCCTACTGAATTGTACAAAACCATATTTTCCCTCACAGTATACTAAATTAGCTTTGTATATGTTAACTGCTGCAAGGATATTCTATAATTTTTACTGAATCCCTTCATGGGACCCATGGCTAAGTTGCAGGAGGATACTTTGTAATGAATGCCTATTCTAAAACACTATCAGACTCATGAGCAGGAATTCAAAGATATCTGATTTATTAAAGAATAGTATGCAGGATCACAAAGAAAGCTGAGAATGATAAAAGCGCGCCAAATGCAAACTAAAAACCCTCGGTGCAAATGAGATCCCTCCCACCATAGAATCTTCCCAAGCTCACAATCCCAGGTGCTCCTAACGGCTTCTGATGGTCTGCGGGAAAAGTCCTTGAACAGAGAACATAACCCAAACACATTCCATTGAAACAAACACAGATACAGAGCTTGGCACAAGGTTTCACAGCAGCTCCCTCCCAACAGAAACGCGCATCAGCACCATGGCATGTGAGACGTTATGATGTACAGTGCACATTGAAACAGTGAACATGACATACTTCAGCTTTTAGAATAACTGCTTTCTTAACAGTAAGTCCTAGACAGAATTCAATTCACCTTGGAAACCGTTCTTTAACTACAGCTTAATACATACCTCTGTATCACATCCAAAATTTGGGC
Organism: Candoia aspera; assembly: GCF_035149785.1. Taxonomy (NCBI): domain Eukaryota; kingdom Metazoa; phylum Chordata; class Lepidosauria; order Squamata; family Candoiidae; genus Candoia; species Candoia aspera. The sequence continues at coordinate 15,247,935 of NC_086155.1, read as the reverse complement.
TTCTCTATGCACACAATCTATATTTCAGTTTTGCAGGATATCTAAATTAGAACAGACCCTTAGCAACATGGATTGAATTTACTGTAGTACTTAAACTTCCTTGGTGATTTATACTATATTGACTTGATTCCTGATATTCCTGTTTAGCTTAGAGTTTAACAAAAAAAAATAATCTTTTAAAATGATATCATATATTCCATTATTCATAATTAACTAACGATATCCTGGAAAACTATAATCTCAATGACCTTTTTAAATTCCTTGTTTAAAAAAGAAAAAGAAAAGAAAGGATAGCAGGGTTGAACTTCCAGAGGTTGTACTCCGGAGGACAGCTGAAGCCCAGGAGGATCAGCTAAAATTTGTAGAAGTATCTCAGAACAGGTCCAGCTATTCTGCTTCCCAGAGAGGCAAATATTCCAATAGGCAGGTAGTTTGTATATCTTTACTCTAGAAAAAGATTCTATGATTGCCTTGAACCTGCAAGGAAGATTTGTATTAAAAAGTATGTGAGTTGCACAGCTGAAGTATGAACATCCATGGGCTGTATGGAGCCAGCTGCATATATCTGTTCAAGCTGATACAAACATGTAGCTATGTATGAGGCCGATAATGGTTAAATTCAGCCTGAACATAATTCAAGAAAGATGAAGGCCTTATAACGCTAGTACTAAATGCTACTGCATCCTGAATGTTTACATAAACACTAGGCTAAATGTTGCATAGAATGACATACAGTATGTACCACAACTTTTATAAGCTTGAACCTATTCATGAAATGTCAATTTAGCCAAATTTGTTTTGGCCATCGACTTGGAGATTTGATGGCCAGCAATGAAAAGTGAATAGACACATTTTTAGAGGGTAGCACACTCAGTATCAGCTAGACACAATGGCCTTCAACAACAGATACCCCATAATTTTCAGGAATTTATAGCTGATATGTATTTTTTGTGAATATGTGAATTAGTGGTATGATTTTTCCCCCCCCACAGAAGGGAAAAAGGAGGAATTTAGAAGAGTTTGGTCCACGTTTTAGATTTTTCAGTGCAACATCTTTTTCCATATCACTCTTGTAGCTTATCATTTTCAAATCCACTTTCAAGTCAGTCCTGTCCAGCAAAACATGTTCCTCTTCCATATCTCGTAAAAGCCATCTATCTATAATGGAAGACACTTTTAAGATTAACTTCTGGATCCATTGCACACAAATAGCCTCAGATTTGTCCACTGTTAAAGTATTTTGCTCCATTCTGTGTTAGTAAGTCAAATTTAAGTGCTTTTCTCCTTTAATTATAATCTTTAGTTCCCTTTGATTCCCTCTACTGTCCAATTTTCAAATTCCCATCCTATCACGTTTTCTTTCAAGAATTCAAAACAACAGCATTTTCCCAACAGACAGATTCCCATGATCAATTTCAAAATCTTATTTCAAATCCATCTGGACCCCTAATCCATTTATAACTTTCTAAAATCAACGTTCCAATCAACCTGTTGCTTATTCCCAAAAAAGATTTTTTTAATGTCCTTAAACTTATCTTTAAAACTTCTTTTGTTGAGGATTAAAGGAAACTCATCTGGTGTATCTTACCAAACTTGTCGATTGAGAGGTTCTTAATAGTTGAAAAGCAATTAATAAGTAATTTCCAAAAGTGATTAAGAAATGAGGCTCAACAGAACTTTGCGTCCATAGGCTACATTGCTGTTGTGAGCTTGGTGGATATCCCTTGACTCCCAGCTGCTCAACTCACAAGTTGTCTGAAGAAACCTCAGTTCCTGCAGTTTACTCATGAGGAGCAGCTGTCCGGAGTGCAAGTGGGACATCTCACAATCTCTCCTTTATCCAGAGAGGTTTGGCCAGCCAGAAAAATGCTATCTGGCTGCTGATCTTGCCACAATGCCATCTCCTCTCCCTCAAGGACATCTAGTTCGCCATGAGTTGTCACTGGAAGTTAGCTTCACAGTGCTTTCAAGAAATTCAAGAGTAAAAATGGTGGTGAAAATGCTGTGGTGTGGAAATATTCTCATATTCACATGCAGGACAAGAGAATAAGGCACAAACATGGCAAATTGAATGTTCAGGAGCGTATAACTTTAATTTGGGCTTTGCAGCAAGACTAAGTAGATAAGTATAGGTTATATAACAATACAGAAGCTTCAGGATGATTGCATCATCCTCATAAAGCTCCATATAGTTAAGAGACATAGCCTAATGCCACTACCTTCTACGGGGATTCTCTTATATATTTTGGAAGAGGCCTGCAGAGAAAGAACTTTATTAAATGAATTATATGAAGTTTAGCAACAGCATAAGTTTCCCCCAAAGTATTTTTTAGTACATTTTAAACTCTTCTGCTTTGTACACATCTTGTTAATTGCTTTTCAGCCTTCAAAGAACATATGCCCTTTGTGAGAAGTACCAGACTCACAGATATTTAGTAGTTCTTGCCTTACCTTCTCTCTCCTTTCAGTTAATTCAAGGTCACTGTGAGAGATAGTGAATCAACCATAGTTTCAACTGGGAAACTGTAAGCATCCTAAACCAAGCCAAATCCAAAAACACCAGAGAATTCCTGGAAGCCTGGCACTCAGACAAAGCAGCCATCAACAGACACATAGAGGTAAACAACATTTACATACCATTCAAAAGAGACAATAGAAAAGCCAAGAGACCGGTACACTCCCTTGCCAGCAATCAACACCCAGATATGCAAAAATCAACACTAGGATTAACACCAGATGAACCATCAAACAGCACAATACATCTTAATCAAGGAACGATCAACTCAGGCAATCAACCAAGCAGCAAACAACAGCCCAATCAAAGAACTCCCAAGGAGAGAACAACACCCCTACCAACACAAGCAGGGCAAGCCACAGTATATAAACCGAGAGCAAGGCCCACTCCCTCTTTGCACTGAAGATGTTGCCTAGTCTGGCAATGAAACGTCTGCAAGAAAACAACAAGGCTCAGAGAGCACCAAGGACTCCACAAACCACATCATGTCTTAACATAATCTATAGATCTAACTATTCTCATTCGTAAACCATAGTTTATCACTTAGTGTAGCGCATGAGTCTAATCTATGAATAGGAACTGTTTGAAGCAACTGGAGAGACATTGCTTATAGAAAAGCAAAAATAAAAAGTGTTTGACATGCTTCCAAACAAGGTGACATTGTTTAAACATACCTACTGCATTTCCAAACAGAATCACTGAGCAAGGCGGCTATCAAAATCCAATCTCTTGCAGAAGCAGGAAATCTATTTCTATAGTATCGTGATACAATCTTTGGGTTAAAAAACCTGGTAGTTGTCCTGGGCAGAGAAATTATCCTGCAGGTTTCCCCCTGTCCCTCCCCCAATACTCATTCAATTTGATGAAAGAGAATGTGCTTTCAAACCTTCTTTCAAAGGAAAAGAGACATTCAGAGAAATTCTCAGGGTTTGAGTGTGGCATTTCTTAGCTTACTTACTGACTTATGGAGTGGCTAAGGGGTGCCACTGAGAATTCTGTATTTATATTCTGTATGTATCATCAACTGCAGCTTCCCTTGTTTCCAATGTTTCAATTCATAGGAAGACAAAGGATGCACACAGGACTTTTCAGTATCAGACTATGGCAAAGCCCTGAAACAAATGTATCAAGAACTAACTCTTCGAAGAAATACTTTTTCAGGACAAACATCAACACAAAGAAGTACAAAAGCAACCCAAAGTTGTTGTGTATTTATTCAATGGGATGTACTCTCAAAGACACTATGCATTGATCTTCCTCTTGGGAATTGGTGGCCTGCACTCCTACAAGACATTGCCTATCTTCATCTAGAAAGCTGGTGCCTCCCAGAACTCCATACCCCATGTCCAGCATGAAAGCTGTAATTCCAGCATATCTGGAGGTCACCAGATTGGGGAAGGTTGTCTAGAATAACCCTTGATTTCTGTGTAATCCCATATTAATAGATTCCTACAACTGTGCCTAGTAAATACAATGCATACCTGAGGTGCATTAGGCATCTTTGCATTTCCTATAGCTTCTCTTTACTTCACCAGAGTCCCCTGAGGTTTCATGCCATTGTTTATTCATGAGAAACACCTGCTTTTCTGCCATACAGTTCTATCTTTCTTCCCCTCTAGGGCTCAGATTCTTTTAACAACTACAATTATTAATTAATTGACTATTAATTCTTCCTTGTATGCTTAGATCTCAGAAAGAAAAGGAAGTTATCCCTGTTTCCCTCTGGCAATCTGTCTCTAAAGAGAAGAGAGGATGAGAAGTTGTGTGCTTTTTTCTTCTCTGTCCCCCCCCCCCTGCAAAAAGGTGGAGCATCATTTATTTACTTTTCAGTCAGTTCCCTTTAATTGATTAATCAAAGCTGTAAGCAACTATGAAGCAAAGCTATATGTCAAAGCAGTGGCTGTTGGTTACTGAAGCAACATATTGAGCAAATGCAACTAATGCATTCTCCAGAAGAAACCTGCCCATCAGCTAAGATCTAGTGGGAATGCCCACTTGTCAGTTACATGTCTGCTAAGGGTTTGTTATGCAGTAACCCGCTCCCCCCATTCTTGATACAAGTGCCTTGCTTTATGTGGAACTCTCTCTCCCTGTTCAGCTTCAGTTGGCAGTGAGCATGTAATGGTATGTGGAAATGACCTTGGGAGACAGGAGGAAGAGTTGCAAAGTACGCACAGTCAGATAAGAGGCAGCTTAGCCCACAGAAGCAATGGGAGCCATGGCAAACATCTCAGAAGGGAGCCTCCCTAGTTTCTTGGACTGTAAAAATGAGGGGGGAGAGATGTATTTTCAGGCTTGCAAGATTCTGTTAATGTCACCTTACAAAGATAGAGCTAGTACTCCTGGGTGTGTTTCTTGTCTGGACTACCTTGCAAGGCTGACATCAATCAGTCTGCAGTTCTTCCTCCTTTCTCCCAAGGTCACTCCCACATACCATTACAGAGCTTTTTCTGGCACCGTCTTAAGAGTACCTGTCTTTTTTTTATTATTTTAGTTATTAGATTTTCATATCACCAACTACCACTAAAGGTCAAGCAGACTAGATGAGTTCTGGGTCCCTTTGATTAAAAAATAACAAGTATCAGGACCTAGAAAATGTGCCTTTGCTGCTGTGGTACCTTCCCTCTGGAACAGAATCCCCCAAGGGAGTCATATATTCCAAAAGATCACTGAAAACCTGGTTGTTCTTCCTGGCCTTGGAATAGGCTGGTATCAAGCCCAAGTAGAATTTTTACTTAATTATCTTTTCTTTTAAATGTTTAACATATTTCTTTAGAATTTTTTTTTACTAAAGTTTTAGTTCTGTTTTAATTCTTGTTATGTTATTGTTATCTTATTACCTTATATTATTATTGTTGCTATGTTATATTATTTGCTTTTAATGAAATATGCTCTGATTTGGGACTTTTTTCATACTGAAAAAGAAGGTTTCAAAGGTTATACATAAGCTCTGTGATTCAGAAAGTCCTTGATTCTTCAGACAGCATTCCAAGAATGAGGAACCCCCAATGTCAGAAGAAAGGAAAAAGTGTTTCTCAGTTATAGAGCACATTTGGTTTCAGGATAATTATATGTACTTATATAGTGCAAAATTCAAAATAAAGATGTGTGGAATCTCTTAACAAAACAGGAGCAATGTAATATTAAGATATGCACGTAAAAATTTAACAGCCTTGACTTCTATTCCCTCAGTGACCAACCAGAAGGCTATTGGAAAGCCCACATAAGCAGAATATGTGTGCAATACAATTTTTGCTTGTATTCTTCAGTAATTATGATTGAGAAGCTCAAGTACTGCAGAGTTTTCTTTTGCATCTTGGTGAATTGTATATTTAACCCTTAGTTCCTTACCTGTCATACTGTATAAAGTTCAATATAGAAGCAAGACTTCTAGAAGAGATCGTTAATAATAAAAAAAAAATCATTTTGGAATTCTTCTGAATCTACAGCCTTGTGCTTCTCATGCTTTAGCATGCATCCTACTGAAATATGAAGGCTCTGACAACATGAAATATTTAGATAGTTCGTATGGGGTTTATTCAATTACTTTCTTTCAACAGGAACAATGGTTCTCTCAGACCAAATCTGTAAATGGAGGACAGTTTTATGCTTTGACAGTCCATCCAAGGATCGGAAGGTGTGTGTGTGTTTATTTGTCTGGCTTCAATGAAAGCATCTCAGAGCCCTCTTTATTCAACATGGTAGGAAAGCTCTATTTAAAGTATTTCCAGATCAATAGGAAATCTGGTCTGTTTAACTGTCTCTTGGCTAGAAAGCAGATCTCTTTCCTGAAGTGGTGATATGATGCTGAATACCATTTAATAATATATGTGAAGCTTCTTCAAATCTTTGGAAAAGGCAGAAAATTATCCTTCTTTCTTACCTGTCTTTCTGTACTATATATGCCCCATTGATCTTGTACACCATTTTAAAATTACAATAAATAAAACAATCAACAAGAGAGATCCAGGTTGACAAATCTAGGCTTCCCTTCCTCCATGATGAGCCACTTCTTCAAGCAAAAGACAAAATACAAACAGCCAAAGAACAGCTACATTAATGAGATCACAGGCTGACTTCCCCATGTGCTCATCCTTAAGTTAAATAGGAGGGGCAAGTGTTTCATCGTGTGTGAAGGAAGCATCTCTTTCTGAAGCATTAAAGCAGCCATATCATTTGCAAGACTCACATGGCTGCTTTGAAAGCTTTCCCCAGTTGTCTGCATATGTATGCCTATGAGTGTGTAGAGTGTGTACACAAGCAACATTTATCCCCTGGGAATGCCAAGGAAGTTAGGTGGTGGTGAATATGTGCACATATGGTACATGAGGGGTATCCATAGGGAGAAGGTCAAAAAAGTCAAGATGCCCATCAGAATCATGCAATCACAGCCCCACCCTTTCTTATGTGTGTTGTGGGCACACCTGCATCCAATGGCAGCTAAGATACCTTTTGAAGCAGCTACATTCTACTTCCCACTCCTTTCTGCTCCTCTGATAAAGTGGTTTATTCATTTTGCCCAGCCACCACTACTACATTATGCAAGTGCAGAGAGACTGCTAAAGAGAGAGAGGCCTAGAGAAGTGAGTGGGGGCTGGTTGGCTCTATCTTGCTTCCCAGTGCAATGAAGAAAAATAAAGCTTAGCTAACTAGAATCCAGATGGAGAGCTTACATATAGCAAAGCAAACACATACCGTGCTTGAAAGAATGCATGAGTCAACCTACCTAATGGCTTCTTGCTGGGATGCTGGAGAGCAGTAAAGTGACTTTTGGGATCTCTGAGCAGGGTAATATCACAAGGAAGGATTGGCATGCACAGCACAGCAAATAAAGCAGAGATTGTAGCATTGAACAGCAGCACACAAAGGAGACGAAAACAATACATTTAGCAGCTATGAATCTCCAGGGCAAGATAAAGAGGCAGGTTAAGGAACATTTACAGGAGAAAAGAGCATGAAAATAAAATTCCTTCCATTCTCTGACTCAGTTGTATTTAATTGTTACAATACAACAATCTGACTCCAAATTGGAAAATCATTGGCCTACTTCTCAGATAGTAAACCACTGGCTGGGTGTACAACTACAGACTGCAGATGAAGCTCAATTACTTCCATTTCTATAGATAAGAGTTCCCACAGATGGAAAGTTGACTTCCTGGGCAGAAGGTTAGAATCACGGTTTTCAGAGAGTTCTCCTGCTTATCTTCTTCTTCTCCTTCTTCTTTGGAAGAAAGTTATTTACTTTGAAAAGACTAGCTCTATTAATGAGCTTCTCCTGCAATCTGAAGTAGTACAATCCAGATACAGTAATCATATTCAGACAACATATTTACCAATATAAGCCAGCCTTTTTGACCCTGGAGGAACCCTTGAAATATTTTTCAGGCCTCAGGGAACCCCTGGACATTCAGGCTCAAATATAGGCCAGAAGTTACAAAATTATTATATTTCTTTCATGTGTAAGCATTAACAGTATTCTTAAACTAAAAATAAAGAACGAAACTTACCTCTTTAATGTGACGTTGCCTGAATTGGAAATAATTTTTTAAATAAATCATGATCTCCCAAGTAACCCCTACAGTAGTGACCCCTCATGGAACCCTGGCTGAGAAACCCTGATATAAGCATACCAATAGGACTGCCCTTCCTGCTCAAATCCTGACTTACCTTGGGTTATCCAAGGAGATAGAAAGCAAATGGTTCATGATAACAAGAAAGTCGCTCAGCAAAGATGCTCAGACAGATTAGAAGCTATTTCAGTATAGTTTAGGCTTCAAGTCCAGGCTCCATTGTTCTCATAAGGGGTCATATTAGGAGATGGGCAAGCTTCTCGTAAATAGAACACAGGGAGAGTTACCTACCCTCCAGTTCTGGGCTTCCATCTTGACACATGAGCACACTTCCCGGGGATAATCATATGGGTCCAGAATGAAGGACAATAAGATCTATCCAAATCCTCCTCCAAACTATAATTTCCTTAGGCAGACTATCATATCTGATGGTAAGACTCCCTAAGGACCTCCCCACAGCAGTAAGGAAAGCAGCAAGACCTTTGTCTTTGTCCAAAGTACCATGCAGCTGGAGCTGCTCCTGCTTGGAAGATGGTGGGATGCAACACTGAAGTATTATCTGAAACAGGAGAGTTCCATTCACTTTTTGAATTACCCAAAAATGCAATATGCCCATTTAGCTCAAAAGTCTGCATCCTGGATATAGTATTATCATTTTAAGGCTGGAGAAAAGAATTATGAAACCTGACTTGAATACTCTAATCCTGGAATGATGGAGGTGTTGCCCATAAAAGTCAGGCACCCACATGTTGGCGTGGAGCTGGAAAGAACCTAGTCCTTCAATCTGAGAAACACTCAATACCTTTGCAAAGTGCTTTTTCTCACACACACACAAACACACACATGACAATACAAACCACAAGTACTTCAGGCAAAGCAAAAGGCATTTTATTAAGGGGAGTCAAGTCTTTATATAGGGTACAGAAACAAATGATACATACATTTGATATACATGATGCATCAGAAAGCAATACATCAAACAATAAAAGACATTGATTAGATGTGACAAAAGACAGACACCCTTAAAATATGTTGCATCTCCTCCTTTCCCACCTGGGTTTGTTTTTTTCCTACCACTTGCAACACTCAAGGACTTCAGAATACAGCCCTATTGTTTGATTGATGGTCCTTGAAAGGGCTGGTGTTTGTACTTCAGAGGAAATGGCTTTGGCTCAAAGGAAAAAGATGGTTTCCTAAACTTCAAAAGGAGGCACGGATGCCATGCTCGAATGCTAGTATCACCTTTATTAAAATGTTAATAATGAAGTCTAAAATTCCAGGTAACAGAGGAGTGATCCCCTGATGCTTCCAAAAAAGCAAAACTATTGTCCAATGTTCTCTTTCCTTAATATCCTGAAGATATTCTGAAACAAGGCACCTTTAGGTTTTTTGAAATAAATCAAGCAATACTCATTATTCTTCTCTAAATATGGAGGTCCCATAAGGCCATTGATGACCATGCTTTAAACATGTATAGCCTACACATAACCACACATTAACTACCAAAGTCAAGTGCATTTTATCATCTTCCCCACTCTGTTATTTTTTTCAGCTCAGCCAAAGATGGGCTATGTTCTGGGTCCTTTCCTTGAAAACATGTTATTGTATGGGACCCAGGGAGCATGCCTTCTCAGTTGGGGCTGCTATGATCTTTTCCCCAGCAATCTTTTCCCTAACATATAGCTGGCTCCAGCTCTACAGGCTTTTACGAAGGTGATTAAGACCTGGGTTTTCCCCCAGGCTCTTGTGCCAGACTGAATAGAATCCTCATTTTTAGGAATTATAGTAAATTTAGTTGTGTTCACCATTTATCGTTTATTTGATTTTAATGATACATTTGTTTTGTATTGTTGGTTTGATTTTTCTTTTATTTCTTTTGTATGCCTCCCTGAGTCATGTGGTTTGAGTTGAACAGCCATGAAAATGATATAAATAAATACTGATTATTTAGAAATCATACACTGCCATCTCCCTTCCTTTGTTTCCCAACTATGTTTATCCATCAAATGGATAATTATTCAAACCTATTTGAACCCTTGAACTTGTTTTGACACTAAACCCTAAAAAATAAAGTATTATCACATTTGTATTAATGCTTGAAAGGTTCAAAGGTATATGTCAGTGAGTATATACAGAGAACCTTTTATTTCTCATTAGCAAGCTTTATACAATGTATTTAACAAAGTAGTTACTAGATTAGCCCATATTCTATCTGTACAACACATTAAATCATAACTGAACTAATTAAAAAAACCAAACAGAAGCCAGCATATGATGTGAATATAGCCACTAAGTATTTAACTAACTTGGTTAGATGTTCTTCCTCTTACTTTTGCTGAATATGATTCAATGTTTACCTGTTAGCATCACTCTGGGCTAATGCACTACATTTTAGTCACAAGTCTATACTGGAGCTCAATGTGAAATCACCCTGATTTTGTCTTCTTTCTTTCTTCATCCCCTACCCACCCATCCCCTTCTCTGTTTTTGGCTGAAGAAGCTACATTCATCAGCAAGGAAGGCTATTCAAATCAAGCCAAGTTCTTTTTCATGTTAGTTCCAGATTCTGCCATACCAAGTGGCAGGGTTGGACAATGTTGGAGGCATCAGGGTCCATAATCAGCCTCCTGAACTTCAAAATGGCCATAGGAGGCAATCCTGTGCTGCTATGACATCTCTGAAAGGGGCATGCCCAAAATTTAGTCCTTTACTGGCCTTCTGCAGGAATTGAAAGGTAAGGATGGGGCAACTTTCAGTCCTACGTTAAAATCTCCTCAAGACCTCCCTCAAAGTGTCTAATATCACATTGCCGAAACCCAACTATGTTGCAAGTTAATTTCAGTATTATACTCTCAGGCTGCTGGTGGATGCAAGTGGGATGCTACTTCACTGCCCAATGGAGTCCTCAGACACCCTGGAAAAAGCTACACAGCTTGGAAGCATTTGGGATGCTGCCATTTCATATTTCCAAGCCCTAGAAAGAGAACATGGAATCCATGCATACAGGCTTTTGTATCCAGATTGTGAGACAGATAAGATGTCATTTGATTTCTGTTGTCTAGGTATAGCAACTCCTTGTGATACTTAATAGAGGGCAGTCCTTAGTGTCTGTTTGAAGGGCTGTCCAATTCAGGACCATCCTTAAAGATGTCCCTCAGGAATTTGCATTTGAACACAGGCTACCAAATGTCTAACTCAGTAGATTGGAGTCTTTCTTACTACAGTGAAATGTATGTATGTATGTATGTATGTATCCAATTTGTCCCCACCCATCTCCTCCCATCGGGGGACTCTGGGCGGTTTACAACAATCAATTAAAACAACAATCATAAAATATACAATATAAAATTACAATGATAAATAATATAAATCAGAGTAAAGATAAAAAGTCCAAGTGGAGAAAGAATCTAAAAACAGTCCAAGTGTGGGAGGAGTGGTCTATAGCAGCCATCCCCATGTAGATCTATTCCCCTCTCCACCCCAAGTGAGGCAGCAGAACCAGGTCTTCAGACTCCTCCAAAAGGCCAGGAGTGATGGGGCCAATCTCACTTCCCAGGGCAGCATGTTCCACAGGGCAGGAGCTACTGCAAAGAAGGCCCGCTTCCTGGACCCCGCCAGATGAAATTCTTTTGCAGACGGGGCCCGTAGCATGCCCTCTCTGCACAATCGGGTGGGACGGGTTGATGTAATGGGGAAGAGGCAGTCCCTCAGGTAACCTGGCCCCATGCCATGTAGGGCTTTAAAGGTGATAACCAACCCCTTGAATTGGACCCGGAAGCAAACTGGTACCCAAAGCAGCTCGCGCAGCAGTGGTGTTACATGTGCCCTTCTGGGGGCACCAAAAACAGCTCGTGCAGCTGCATTCTGGACCAGCTGAAGCTTCCGGATACTTTTCAAGGGTAGCCCCATGTAGAGCACATTGCAATAGTCTATCTGAGAGATAACAAGGGCATGAGTGACTGTTTGAAGGGCCTCCTGGTCCAGGAAGGGGCGTAACTGGTGCACAGCACATAGCTGCACAAAGGCTCTCCTGGCCATGGCTGCCACCTGCTCTTTGAGCAGGAGCTGTGAGTCCAGGAGGATGCCCAAGTAACGCACCAGGTCTGTCTGGGGCAGTGCAACCCCATCCAGAACCAGAGATGTTCATGTCCCAGATACAGAAGAACCATTAACACACAGCCACTCAGTCTTACCAGGGTTCAGTTGAAGCCCGTTGTTCTCCACACAGACCCCTACAGCCCCCAGGCACCGAGAAAGAGCAGTCACGGCATCACTTACTTCATCCGGGATAGAGATATACAATTGAGTATCATCAGCATATTGATGATACCTCATCCCATGGTGATGGATGATCTCACCCAGCAGTTTCATGTAGATGTTAAAAAGGAGAGGGGAGAGTACTGATCCCTGTGGCACCCCACAAAGAAGGGGCCACAAGGCCAATCTCTCCTCCCCTATCAACACCGACTGGGATCAGCCCTGGAGGAAGGAGGCGAACCAGCGTAAGACTATGCCGCCCACCCCCAACTCCCTGAACCACCCCAAAAGGATACCATGGTCGATGGTATTGAAGGCCGCTGAGAGATCAAGGAGAGCAAGGATGGATGCACTGCCTCCATCCCGCTCCCACCAGAGATCATCCATAAGTGCGACCAATGCTGTTTCCATCCCATAACCGGGCCTGAAACCTGACTGAAAGGGGTCTAGATAATCTGTTTCCTCCAGGACCCTCTGGAGCTGCAAAGCCACCACTTTCCCAACCACCTTCCCCAGAAAGGGGAGGTGGGAGACTGGATGAAAATTGTCCAGAACTGTAGGGTCCAGCGATGGCTTCTTGAGGAGGGGGTGCACCAATGCCTCTTTAAAGGAGGCCGGGAACACCCCCCCCCTCCCAAGGATGTACTAACCATCGCATGGACCCAACCACTTGTCACCTCCTGGGCTGCTTTTACTAGCCAGGAGGGGCATGGGTCTAGATGACACGTGGTGGCATTTACTGTCCATAGGATCCTGTCCATTTCCTCAGGTCCAAAAGGATCAAACTGTTCCCAGATAACTGGGTAATACAAATATATTTGTATTTAAATTATGGTAATTATTTCTGCACATATATATCTCCTGCGATGGTTAAGGTGTTGACATAGGCCTGAAAAGACCCAGGTTCTATGTACTGTCAGCCATAGAACCTTGGTGGGTGACATTTGGCAAGTCTCTCTCTGGTTGTTGTTGTGGAGATAAAATAAAGGAAGATCTCCATATAAGCTGCCTTGAGTCCTGGAGGAAAGGTATAAAATATACTGTATATGCAATTATTATACAGCTCTGTGCTCTCCTTTCCCATTTTTGGTTATGTGTTTTCTCTCTCTCTCGAAGATGATCAAGCAACTGTCTTTGCTTTCTGATTAATCCAATGAGAACAAAGCACAAACTTGAAATATTCAGCAATTTGCCTGGACATTTTTTACAGACCTGCTCCTTATTAAATCATCATCAAGCTCCACAGTTCTTCCAATCCCAACCTGTCCAACCTTCCTATATTGACAGAAAGTTCTGTAGGAAGATGAAGCTGCATTTTGGCTGAACACAGTTCAGAAAAGAAACTCATGATGGAAAAATGACCTTTGCAGAATCCCCAGGATTTCTGAGCTAGTAGAAAGTTGTAATTGTAATAATCTGACTGTGGTTACACCCTCATCTTCCCTATCAGAAGCAGGACAACCCCAAGCCAAGTCTTCATGAAAAGGAGTAATTCTGGATTATCTTATACTAACCATACATAAAGTGAGGCACCAAGACAACAGCCAACTGTTCAGTAAGACATAATAAATATTGCTAAAGAGTATAAAATGGAGCTAGGATGCAGGGCTTGAAAGCATTTGAAAACATAACAAACATGGTAGTAGGACTTATTGTTGCTTGTGAGATCACAAATTGTGTTTTTTCCTGTCCAGTTGATTTGTCAGCTCAGTGCCATAAGCTCAGGCAGTTCACCTCCTGAATTCTTGCCTTCAAATGTAATAGTTCAGGCAACAAAGTAGATTTTTTTCTATAGGAGTTCAACTAAGGTTCACAACGTGCCAATAATCACTGCTGGCAATAATCAAAATCCTGCAGTCTGTGGTACATTTAAGACTAAATCTTACAGCAGATGGCAACAATCAATTAGCCGCCATTAGTCTCAAAACAGCTAAGTAGGATCATGATAGAGACCACCAGAAAATCCAAGGACCGTAGACTAGACTGCAAAGTCAGACTGAAAAATCCCAGAAAAAAAGAACTATGGACAAACCGTTTCCATACTGTTGCCAAGAAAACTGAGCAGGCATGTTCATACAGTCAGTGTCAGGACAGGCTAGACATGAAGCAGCTTTTAACTTTAAGGCTAATTTTATTCTGTCATAAACATTGATCCATCCCAATTCTTCAGATGACTGGAATAAATGTCTGTGAAAGAAACTTAAATGCCAGCTGGGTGATCTTGGGCCAGTCCCTCTCTCTCAGCCCAACTCACCTCACAGGGTTGTTGTGGGGAAAATAGGAGGAGGAAGGAGTTCTAGGTATGTTTGCCACCGTGAGTTATTTATAAAAATAGTAAAGGCTGGATAGAAAATAAATAATAAATAATAAAAATAAAATAAAATTTGTAACTGAATGTCATGTTCACCGTTTCAACGTTCTGTTAACATCGTAACGTTTCACATGTCACCTGTCTGATCCGTGTATTGCAGGCTTGCAGGCTTGCTGGTATTTTTCCGCTTCTCTTTGTTTCTTATCTTGCTGCTTAGGAATGTATGTTTGGGTTTGTAGCTCTGTTCAAGGTTACTTTCTCAGGACGATGTAACGGTTGCTAGCACCTGGGAGGGGGTGGTTGCTAAGGGGGGATAGGGGCGGGATTGGTTTGGAAGCAAGGGTTTTTAGTTTGTATTTGGCGCGCTTTTGCTCATTCTCAGCTTTCTCTGTATTTGCACACTATTCTTATAATAAATCAGTTATCTTTAAGCTCTGGCTTGTGAGACTGAGTATTTTGGAGTAGACAACCATTACATAAAGCTGAGAATCCATAAGTATATTTTCCACTAGCCCCATCCAAGTCTTTGGTGAAAGGGAGCACTAGCGATGACAGAACCTGGGCTGCGAGAGAGCGAAGGGAGCGAAGAAGAACCTGATACCACAAAGGCTATTGTGACCCCGAGCTCCCGAGCTCAGAGGGCAGCCCGCCGGGATAAGTGGGGTATCCAGATGGAAGACCAAGGTTTACCGTCTGAAGTGAGGGGCACTACAGGGGATGGCTATCGAACCGGGGAGGAAGAAGACTCTGAGGTCGAATCGCCCCAAGCGTCCTGGGAACCGGAGATTCCGTTGTCACCTATGGTCTTGGTGACCACGGGAACCTTGGAAGAACCTGTTACCCCCGCCCGCATAAAAGCACTAGAGGAGAAAATCGAATCTCTAGTGGCCATGTTAAAAGAAATCCCCAGGGGGTCGGGGTCCCTGCGAGAGGGTCCGGAGGAAATTCCAACCCGATGGCCCAACCCGGTGGCGAGATCCCCATCGCCCAGGGGAAGAAGTAGGACTCGGGTTCTCTGGCAATCGAAGGGAAAAGAGTCGGGAGTGACCAGGGAAGGGTCACAGATGGTAGGCAGGCATTCGTTGGCATTCGCGGAGCCCCCTGAGGCGCATGAATCGACAAGAACCCCTGGTAATGTTTGATGGCGATCCCACAAAGTTGTCCTTCTTTATTACTAATGCTCGGAATTATATGGAGGACTGGGGGCGAAGTTTTCACTCAGAACATGGCAAAATTAATGCCCTTGCCAATAAGCTAAAGGGGAGGGCAGTGGATTGGTATGTCCAATTATGCCAAGCTGAAGCCACGGAGTTAGAAGACTGTGAGGAGTTCCTGTGGGCGTTAAAGCAGTACTTTGAAGATCCCTTGGCACAGGAACGAGCGAAACGGGCACTGAAGAAACTTTCCCAGGGGTCTCTCTCAGTCGCGGATTACGCCTTAGAGTTCAAAGCCCTGGCTGGAAAGGTGGAGGACTGGTCCCAGTCAACTCTAGTGGAAATGTTCAAACAGGGACTGGAGACGGAGGTCCTCCGATGGGCTTTGGGACGGGATGATCCAAAAACGTTGTATGGGTGGATTCAGCTGGCCGGCAGTGCTGAAAACGCCCTAGAGACTTTCGCACATAACAAGGAATTGAAGCAAGGGAAGTCAGGTAAAAGTGCCCGTGCCCCGGGATTCTCAACTCGCCCCAAACCGAAAAGTTGGGAGGAAGAACGAGAACAGCGTTTCGCCAAGGGCCAGTACCTGAGATGCGGGAAAGAAGGACATCGAGCAGCTTCGTGCCCAAAAAAGAGATCCGAGGAGCGGCCAGGGAAGTCATCCGGAAAGTCTCCTTCGGTACCGAGGAAGATGAGGGCTGCCCGCGCGGAGGACGATCCTAACGACAACCCTTTCGGGGGAGAGGAGGAGGAACTGGATTTCGTACAGCCGGAGGGAAAAGGCAACCACCTGCTCTGAAGGGCGCCGTGGGGCAGGTGGAGGAAGATGGGCGCGGCCATGATTCGGTGAGTGGGAATTTTCCTACCCTGATGGTCAAAGTGAAATTGGGATCCAGTACCCGAACGGTGGAGGTGTGGGCCATGCTTGACTCAGGCTGCTCGCGTTCCTTAATGCACCCTGACCTAGTAGCCACCTTAGAACTCCCTAGGTTCCCTTTGAAGTGGCCAATGATTTTTACGCAATTGGACGGGACTATGGCTGGGGGTAAACTGGTCACTCACTCTACAGGACTGGTGGCACTGCAAATGGGTACTCATTGGGAGAAATTACCCTTTGTCATAGCGCCAGTGGGGGGCCCATTGGTCATTTTAGGGATGCCCTGGTTTGTCGAGCAAAATCCTTTTATCAACTGGATGCATAGGACTGTGACATTCACTGATGGATTTTATAAAGTGCCAGAAAAGGATTTACTGGGAGACAAGGAGGGTGGACGGGCAACCACAATGACTGTACAAACTCTGGAACCACTAGAAGGGCTGCCCGCGCAATATCAAGACTTTGCAGATGTGTTTGGAGAAAAGGAGGCAGATCGCTTGCTGCCTCACCAAAAGACAGACTGCGCTATTGAATTTCTACCCAATGTGAAATTGCCTAACCCAAAGATCTATGCTATGTCCCCAAAGGAGTTGGCTACACTGAGGGAGTTCATTGACAAAAACCTAGCCAGGGGTTTTACTGAGCCAGCCAACTCCCCGGTGGGGGCACCTGTCCTCTTTAGACCAAAAAAGGACAGTTCTTTGAGGCTATGTACAGATTTCCGCAGGCTCAATGCAGTGTCAATTTTAAATAAATATCCTTTGCCCTTAATCAAAGATATGTTATCACATCTGGCCAGAGGTAAAATCTTCTCAAAATTGGACTTGAGGGAAGCCTATTTTCGTATTCGTATATGGGAAGGGGATGAGTGGAAAACAGTGTTTAACTGTCCTCTGGGGGATTTCCAATATAAAGTGTTACCCTTTGGTTTGTCAGGAGCGCCTGGTGTTTTTATGCAACTAATTAATGAGGTCTTGCATGACCACCTGTTCAAAGGGGTGTTGGTATATTTGGATGATGTATTGATTTATACTGAAACAATGGCAGAACATGTTCACTTGGTGCATCAAGTGCTCGCTAAACTGAGAAAGGCTGAGTTGTATGCTAAATTGTCAAAATGTGCTTTTCATCAGTCGGAAATTGACTATCTAGGCTACAGGATTTCAGAAGAGGGCATTGAAATGGACCCCTCAAAAGTTGAAGCCATAGTCGCATGGGAACCCCCACGCACGCGGCGCCAATTACAAAGTTTCCTTGGCTTTGCCAATTTCTATCGGGCATTTGCCCAAAATTTTGCAGAAATTGCCCTCCCCCTCACTGACTTACTCAAAACTAAAGCTCAGGGGGATACGCGGCGTTCAAGAAATCCAGGGGTGCTACTTAAGTGGACTCCAGCCTGCCAACAGGCGTTTGACGCGCTCAAACAACTGTTTACAACAGAACCTATCCTGAGGCATCCCGATCCGACAAAGCCATTTGTGGTGCAGGTCGATGCCTCCGATTTCTCCATCGGAGCCCTTCTGCTCCAAGCAGATCAGTCCGGCCGCTTGAAACCCTGCACGTACCTATCTCGTAAGTTCACGGAAACTGAGAGGAGGTGGCATGTCTGGGAAAAGGAGGCATTCGCTGTAAAAGCAGCGTTGGAAACCTGGCGCCACTTATTAGAGGGGGCTTCTCAACCTTTTGAAGTTTGGACTGACCATAAAAACCTGGAGGCACTAAGCACCAGTCGAAAACTCAGCCCTAAACAAATTAGATGGGTGGAATTCTTTAGCCGCTTTGATTTTTCCCTCAAATTCATTCCGGGAAAGAAAAACTTTTTGGCCGATGCCTTATCCCGCAGACCCCAAGATTCTGGCCCTGGGCCAATCATTCAGGGTACTGTGTGGACTGAAAAGCAATTGGGCTTTGCAGCTGTGACGCATAGTCAGACGCGGACCCAGCAAGCTCAACGGACAGCCACTCCTCCTCCCTCCAGTCTGGGACGTTTGCCAATTCCTTCAGATTTGCAACAACAATTCCTTTTCCACCTGAAATCTGATACTTGGTTGCAGGCAAACTTAAACAATGTTACTTTTGACAGGGATTTTGCCTGGAAGAACGATCATCTTTACGTACCTGAGGCTTTACGAAAGACGATCCTGCTACGCTCTCATGATGATAAACAGGCTGGTCATTTTGGGTACCTTAAGACTCTCCATCTCATCAGACAACAGTTTTGGTGGCCAGCTCTCATGAGGGATATAAAAGCTTATGTGGCTGCTTGTCCTGTTTGTGCAGCTACCAAGCGCAAGGCAGGAAAACCCCAAGGCTTTCTGCAACCTGTGGCTAACCCTTCCTATCCTTGGCAAGAAATCTCCATGGACTTTATAGTTGACCTACCACCCAGTCAACGTAAAATGGTGATTTGGGTGGTGAAGGACTTTTTCTCTAAACAAGCGTATTTCATCCCCTGCGCTTCCATTCCCACCACACAACAGTTAGCCCGCCTATTTCTAGTACACGTGTACCGTCTCCACGGGAGGCCCTCCCGCTTGGTGAGTGACAGGGGCTCACAATTTACATCACAATTTTGGCGGGCATTTATGAAATTGGTTGGTACCGAACAAGCCCTCTCTACGGCATGGCATCCTGAGACGGATGGATCTACCGAGGCTGTTAATTCCACATTGGAACAATATTTACATGCGTTTGTTAATTATCAACAAGACAACTGGGTGGATCTTCTTCCCTTTGCTGAGGTTGCTTATAACAACGCAGTACATCAAAGCACTGGCCAAGTTCCTTTTAAGACAGTGTTTGGCCGTGATTTTGTCCCGATACCGGAACTCTCACACCCGCAATCTCTGCCTTCCTCTCTGACCGATTGGGCCCAAAATCTAACGGACTCCTGGCAGAAGATTCAACAAGCCCTCCACCATGCCCAAGCCTCTTATAAAAAACATGCGGATGCAAAGCGCTCCCTGCAGCCTACATTTACGGTGGGGGATAAAGTCTATCTCTCCACGAAGTTCCTCAAATCACCACAACCGTCCAAGAAACTTGGTCCCAAATTTGTCGGTCCTTTTCCTGTTGTTGCACAAATAAATCCTGTGACTTTCAAATTGGATCTGCTGCATAATCTTAAACGTTTGCATCCTGTTTTTCATTGCAGCTTACTCAAGCCGTTTCTCCGATCCGACCGATGACATCCCCAACCATCACCACCCCCACCCATTATGATTGATAACCAACAACACTTTGAAGTCAAAGAGGTGCTTGATTCCCGCCGCCGGCGCTCTACCTTACAATATCTCATTCGTTGGAAGCATTTCTCCCATCCTGAATGGGTCGCTGCTCACGATGTCCGATCTCCTGACCTGGTTGCTAGATTTCATGCTGCCTATCCGGCCAAGCCGGCCCCTTACCATTTCCCTTTTGCATTTTTTTTTTTCCTTTCAAGGGGGCGATATGTCATGTTCACTGTTTCAACGTTCTGTTAACATCATAACATTTCACATGTCACCTGTCTGATCCGTGTATTGCAGGCTTGCAGGCTTGCTGGTATTTTTCCGCTTCTCTTTGTTTCTTATCTTGCTGCTTAGGAATGTATGTTTGGGTTTGTAACTCTGTTCAAGGTTACTTTCTCAGGCCGATGTGGGTAACGGTTGCTAGCACCTGGGAGGGGGTGGTTGCTAAGGGGGGATAGGGGCGGGATTGGTTTGGAAGCAAGGGTTTTTAGTTTGTATTTGGCGCGCTTTTGCTCATTCTCAGCTTTCTCTGTATTTGCACACTATTCTTATAATAAATCAGTTATCTTTAAGCTCTGGCTTGTGAGACTGAGTATTTTGGAGTAGACAACCATTACACTGAAATTTACAAGAAACCATTGCTGGACCCTACTGTACTGGACAATTTTCGTCCAGTCTCCCACCTCCCCTTCTTGGGGAAGGTGGTTGAGAAAGTGGTGGCATTGCAGATCCAAAGGGTTCTGGATGAAACGGATTATCAAGATCCCTTTCAGTCAGGTTTCAGGCCCCGATATGGGATGGAAACAGCATTGGTCACACTTATGGATGATCTCTGACGGGAGCAGGATGGTGGCAGTGCATCCATCCTTGCTCTCCTTGACCTCTCAGCAGCTTTCGATACCATTGACCATGACATCATTTTGGGTCGGCTCAGGGAGTTGGAGGTGGGCAACATGGTTTTGCACTGGTTCACCTCCTTCTTCCAGGGCCGGTCCCAGTCGGTGGTGATAGGGAGCGAGAGGTCCAACCCTTGGCCCCTCCTTTGTGGGGTGCTGCAGGGTTTAGTTCTCTCTCTGCTCCTTTTTAATTATATAAAACTGCTGGGTGAGATCATCCGTCACCATGGGATGAGGTATCATCAATATGCTGATGATACCCAATTACACATCTCCATCCCGGATGAAGTAAGTGATGCCGTGACTGCCCTTCTTGGTGCCTGGGGGCTGTAGGGGTCTGGGTGGGGAACAACATGCTTCAACTGAACCCTGGTAAGATGGAGTGGCTGTGTGTTAATGGCTCTTCTGTATCTGGGACTTTGTCATCCTTGGTTCTGAATGGGGTTGCACTGCCCCGGACAGACTCGGTGCGTAATCTGGGGGTCTTCCTTGACTCACGGCTCCTGCTTGAAGAGCACGTAGCAGCTGTGGCCAGGAGGGCCTTTGCACAACTTCATGTTGTGCACCAGTTATGCCCCTTCCTGGATCGGGAGGCCCTTGAAAGGTTACTCATACCCTTGTTATCTCCCATATAGGCAACTGCAATGTGCTCTATAGGCTACCCCTGAAGAGTATCTGGAAGCTACAGCTGGTCCAGAATGCAGCCGTGCAGGCTATCTTTGGTGCCCCTAGAAGGGTACATGTGACACCTCTACTACACAAGCTGCATTGGGTACCAGTTTGCTTCTGGGTCCAATTCAAGGTGTTGGTTATCACCTTTAAAGTCCTACATGGCATGGGACTGGGTTACCTGAGGGACCACCTCTTCCCCGTTACGTCAACCCATCCCACCCGATCGTGCAGAGAGGGCATGCTACGGACCCTGTCTGTAAAAGAATTCCGTCTGGCATGGTCCAGGAGGCAGGCCTTCTCTGCAGTAGTGCCTGCCCTATGGAACATCCTGTCCCCGGAGGTGAGGTTAGCCCCATCGCTCCTGGCTTTCTGGAGGAATTTGAAGACCTGACTGCCACCTGGCTTGGGGCAGGGAGGGGAGTCATCAAGTTTGGGGATGGCTAGTGCCCTAGAGTACTCGTTGCATACACGGCCTGAGTTATTACCTGCCATCTGGATTCTATTTTTATTCATAATTACTGTTTATTTGTAACTATTTTTGAATATTGTATTTTTATATATTGTATTTTTATTGTATATTTATTGTTTTGTTGATTATTGTTGTAAACCGCCCAGAGTTCCTCTGGTGGGAGGAGATGGGCCATGACAAATCTGATACACAAATAAATAAATTCATCACAAAGTTTGCACAATTTCTCTCTATTGAAATGTGAACCAAGACTTCCTGGGACCTTTCATTCCTGAACTAGCCATTTAATGCTAAAATATCAATGTCAAATATTAGGGCTCTTTCGTTATTTCTAAAGCAATCCTGCAGTCCCCTTCTCATTTTCTCTACAGCCAAATTGCAAACATGACACAAATATAAACTTCTGTAAGGCTAGAAATCTCATGCAATCCGGAAGTTATTGCCCTTGATGAAACACAGGATTCTTTGATTTTGCTGCATAGAACTGACACATACCTCTATTTATTACCACTACCAAAAGTATTTTGTTTGTCCTACCTATTCTCAGCACCTCTTTCTCCTTTCCCCTGCCTGTTACAACTGCCTGATAAAGCCCATCTCACAGAATTTACTCCACTCAGCTGATGAAATAGGCTTGATCAATGCACACTATGAAAAAAATTGGTAAGTGTTAAAGGTGCCAATTCTGCTGCAAAAGACATGCATACTTGCTCCCTCTTTGGAAACTATCATAATAAAATTCACCATAGATTTTTTGTTTTAAAAAAAAAGCTCTTTTAGTGAATGTTTAAAATATAGATGTCAGGCAAATCACCTTCATGAAAACAGCCAGATTTGGGTCCCACTTTTTTAAAACCAAGAAATACTTTGCAATGCAACTCTCATGTGTGATCCACAAAGAATGAGAAAGGGGGGGAGGGGAGAGAGAGAGAGAGAGAATGCAGTTAATTATTTAATTGTTTGGGGATTTTTTCCTTTAAAAACTTTTTAAATGTTCAGAGTTTATGAGGATGAAATGGAATGTAAACAGAGACATCTAGTGGTTATTATATGCCATATAATTTTTTTTTTTTTTTTTAAAGAAGTCATATCAGAGTGACCAATTGCAAAATGAGAACCAGTTTGGTGTTGTGGTTAAGGCAACAGACTAGAGTTCTAGTCCTGCCTTAGGCACAAAGCCAGCTGCGTGAACTTGGGCCAGTCACTCTCTCTTGGCCTTAGGAAGCAGGCAATGGCAAACCACTTCCAAAATCTTGCCAAGAAAACTGCAGGGAATTGTCCAGGCAGTCGCCAGGAGCCAACACTGACTTGGAGGCACCAAAGAAAAAAGAAAAAGAAAAATGGACTAGAACGAAGGCTTCTGTTTTAATCTATCAATAATTAACAGGGCAGTTCTAAGCATTCTTCCTCAGGTTTAAGCTTAGACTTACTCACTAGGTTTCAGTACTGGTTGCATAAATCTAGTATTTTTTTTCTAAGACAGCATGCTAGAGATAAATAAGAAATGACTGAGCTACTGTATGTACCTATTTCCTGGAATGACTCTGTAGTTATGATGCCTCTTTCAGTTAAGGGACAGGAGTTATTCAAGGCTCTGGGCAAGGGTATCCACCGTGGGGCCAAAATGGTGCCACAACCCTATGATCAAATATGCAATCTTGACTTCTTTTTATCCTCTCTCTGCAGACAGCTGGGGCCCAGTGGACTGTATCATGATCAGCTGGTATTGTGGGGGAAGAATCAGTTTCCCAACCACTGACTGCCACCCAGAAACATGCAGAGTGAAACAGGAAAAACAGCCTTAGAATGTTTGAATAAAGGTTGCAAAAAAAAAAAAAAACCCTCTGTGGGTCAACAAGGAATAACAGCCCACAGTGTTGCGATTATGTCGGAAGCCCAGAGTAGGGACTTTGATAACTTGGCTAACTGTAACATCAAAACTATCAAGCACAACCTGGATAATCACAGAGTTTCATAACTGCCATTAACAGCCAGAGGGCACTTGAATATCATCAAATACTAATTTGGGGAGGAAGTATTGGCATCCCCTCCAGAATGAAAAAATATCCCACCAATGTAAACAGAGACACCATGAATATAACAGCCAGAAAATATTCCATTAATTATATTGAAACATTTGAGGGGAAGAGAAGAAGGCAGAACTGGAAGAAAGCTTTGTTGTGCTCAGATGGAGGCAGGGCACCAAAATCAAATGGAATCAGGACAGCGTGGGATTAAGTTTTACTCACCTCAGGCTGGATAGATGACTCTAACCCCCACCCCTGTCCCAATTCAAAGCCCTTCATGAAAGTTTAGCCCCAGTTTGACATTCTGATGTTTCCCCTTGCTAAAAAAGATGGCATTGCTGTGCCTGCACCAAAAGGAAGGGGGAATTAAAACCTTTTGGCATTTGATTGCATAAAAGAGGGGGATGCTGGATTCAGTGACTGATAGGTCTATTAATTCAAAGTGGCGCCTGCAATTAGACAACTATCAGTGCCCCTAATTGCAGCCTTTTGAATCAATGGTAAGATTTATAAGGACAAATCATGTATAGGCAAAGCAGGAGTGAGTTGTGATTAAACTGCAAATGCGAAGAATGACCAGGAGCTTTGGGGACACTGTGAAAGTGGTTTAAGCAAGAAGTTGCTATATTCAAATGATAAAATACAGTACAGGTAGCCCTCGCCTAACAACCACAATTGAGACTGGAATTTCAGTTGCTAAGCAAAGCAGTCATTTAGCGAATCCAGCCCAATTTTACCACCTTTTTTGCGGTGGTCATTAAGCAAATGCTGCAACAATCATAAATGCAAACCGGTTGCCAAGCACCCAAATCATGATCACATGACCATGGGGATGCTGCGATGGTCATAAGTGTGAGCACCGGTTGTAAGTTGTTTTCTTCAGCACTGTCTTAAGTCTGAACAGTCACTAAACAAATGGTCATTAAGTGAGGACTACCTTTATGAGATGTCTATAACAGGTCATGCCAGATAAGTAAGGCTTAGGATCTGGTTTAGGAACCTCTGGGGTTGCAATCATCTGGAAGAGTAAGCTGAAAACACCAAGATGAGTCTTGGGGAGAAGAACGTCACCCCTCATTATGCGAATAGAGGGCTGATCCACCTGAGCTAAATTTGTAGTCTTGAACGGAGTCTGCCTGTATAGAGTTCCTTTTGAGCAACTCTGATCATTCATGGAAGGAGGGGACTGTTGCAGTCCAATTCCTGGTTGTAGCAAAGTTGGGAGAAGGGGTGGATCTGCTGGTCCAGACTGGTAGGAATTTAGGTAAGGAAGTTAACTTGGGTCCTGGGTATCTGGCTAAACAGGCCTGTAACTGGAAGAAGTCAGGCCAGTGTTTCGCAACCTCGGCAGCTTGAAGATGTATGGACTGGGGAATTCGGGGAGTCGAAGTCCACACATCTTCAAGTTGCCAAGGCTGAGAAACACTGAGTCAGAGACAGGAAATAGGATCCCTGAAGAAGTGAAGGTAAGTAGAGGTGCAGAAATTGTACAGGGCTCCTTGTCAGACAGGGTGGAATCTGTAAGGAAATCAGAACTGGGGAGTGTGTCAGTCCCAAACAGTAGAGATGCAAGACATGAAATTCAAAATTAGGAAAGATATAAAAGGGTATCTGTGGAGCTCTGGGTACACAGACAGGCTCACAAGGACATGTATATGTGCACAGGGAAGAAAGGAGTGGGCCCAAAGTTTAGCCTGGAGCAATGACTAGGAAAAAGAAAAAGAATAAGCTTAGCCTGGAAAGAGGCGACCTAAAGAGATAAAGGGAGTAAGAGGCAAAATTTTCAAATTAAGGAAAAAAGTCTGAAGCTTTTCTCCCTGCAACCCTTGGCCCAGGTGGGATTCAGGAAATGAGTTCACAGGTTTGGCCAATGGGAATAAAGAGAGGCCAACAGCTTCACCTGTGAGGAATCCGTTCAGTGAATTGGTTGAGGGCAGAAAAGTGGATTGGAGACCCAACTCAGAAGGAAAGAGCAAGCAGCCAAAAAAACCAGCTGCATCAGTTTTTGCAGGGGACTGTTTGGTTTAAATGCTGCATGTATTGTACTTTCGAAATGCACAACATCTTTAAGGATCCACTGTTGTGTCGCAGAAGAAAAAGAGGACTGCTATCGGTGAGCAGAGGACACAAAGAGATTTATCCCACTGAGTGTCCTGTCTGGACTGAGAGACGGCCAGGCAGAATTACAAAGGAAGTTCTTTATTTACAACAGATGAGAGTCCTTATTAGATTAGACAGTACAGTTCAATCAAGTCCACCCAGACAGTGGAGGGAAACAAGGCAAGGCTGCGAGACCAGGAGTAGAAGGAGGCTGTGGCAACACAGCAAGGCAGAACTCAGCTAACCCTCTCAATGAAGCAGCAAGACTGGGTGTAGCTAGAGCACGTGGCAAGGATGAAGCTTGAGGTCCAATTGCAAGGTGCAGCACAGAGGGGAGGCTAGGCTTGGTGACGGAGGCTAGGCAAGACTCTGCTGGAGTGACAAGGCAAGACTGGGATCTGGAGACAAGGATGGGCTCTACTGGAGCAGCAAGACAAGACTTGGAACTGGAGGCAAGGCTGGACTCGGCTGGAATGACAAGGCGACACTTGGAACTAGAGGCAAGGCTGGACTCGGCTGGAATGGCAAGACGAAGCTTGCTGGACTTGGCTGGAGCAGCAAGTTGAGGCTTGGCTGGAGTACTAGGACAAGGTTCAACTGCGGAGGCAAGACAGGATTCAGCTGGATTGGAGTGCAAGGAAGGTAAGTCCGCATCAGTAGTAGGAACTGGCACTGATTCTGTGTCAGCTACAGGCAAAGCTCTGGGTTCTGGCAAGGACTCTTCTGAAGAAGCTGTTAGCTCAATGGATCAGTTGTCTCTGGCAGTTTGCTCTTTGCGCTGGTGCATTTTAATATGATCCTTTTTGCACCATTTCTCCTCTGTAACCAATTGGGCTGCCTTTTGCTTGGCGCACTTCTCCACTCTCCTCTCTCGAGCACTGATTGGAAGATTCAAACCTCCCTCCAGATTCTGCCCAATCAGCATCTCTGAATTTCCCCTGAGTCACTCTTGGTTTCTATTTCCCCAATTCCTTCCCGATAAGTTTTGTTTTCCCCTTCTGACTCAGGATAAGTTTTGATTTCGGAGTCAGAGTCAGACTCAAGCCTTACATTGAGTTCAATAGCTTACTTGGGATTTAAGTAAGAGTACCTGTGCAGTACAGTCTGCATATCTGTACTGTATGGTTCTTGCCTTTTGTAACGCAGGTAGTAAAGTTTTTGTACAGGTTTGGTATCTTTCTTATTGGATGCACCAGGAGGGAGGAAGGGTAAGTCACCCCTTGGAGTGATTGTGGTTGGACACTTGGAAGCTGGCATGTTTAAAATGAACTGCATTAAATCCAAAGGGATTGTGTTGGGCAGATCTCTGGAGGAAGCCAGCTCCTTGAATTCAAAACAGTTTCTCTGTTGAAACAGGAGCTACGTTATTTCCCAAAGAAAAGGGGACAGGAATATAAAATTTGAAGGGAAGAAATAAAAATACAGGAATTATATGAACAAGTAATGATAGACTATTCTATGCCCAGTCCAGACCAGGATGAACTATTTCTAGAACATGAAAAGAGGGAGAAAGCATTTTTTAACCCACGAAACATAGAAGATTTCAGATATGTGGCATTAATTTTATAGTACTGTTCTACAATCTGTGTTCCAGTTTCTTGAAGGTTGACTTCCACTGCAATAGAAGGCTCTGGTATTCTAGTTCATTCTCAGGATGTTTTCAAATTTGTTTTAGTGGTGTTGTTCAACTCACATTATTGATGTGAGGAGACAGAGGGCAGTGTTGGTGATAGAATTTCTGATATACATCCCTCCTTCATACTGTAGGCTTCATGCTTCCTGATCCAAAGAGAGCCAACAATAGATATTTCTTCAAAGTGTTTTCCCTCTGGATTTAACTGAAGCATGGGAAACCAGAGAGAATGCATTGGATAGATGATTGCATAGTAGAAGACAAAATATTTAATGCATCCTTGGTGTTCCTGTAAGTCAGATAAATACAAGAATCCTCAGCTTCCCTGTAACAGGTCCGCTAACTTGATCTTCCTTTTTAAAAAATAAACAAAGCAGGAAGAAAAATAAATAACTTTTCAGCATAATGGTAATAGAGGTGAATTTAGTATGTCTGCCTTTTCTTTCTCCTGTAACAGTAGGATACGACAAGTTGTCTGCTCTTGAATTTCCCAGAAGCGCATTAGCGTTTTTAATTTCATGAGTCCATGATGAGGCTCCAATCTTGTACATAACTTGAGTGCAATCTGCATTGAATTCACCAAGAGTTATTTCTAAGGAAAGATGGATACAATCATGCTGAAAGGAAAGGTTTCTTTGGGGAAATGGCAAGCCTGCTGTGCTCATTTTGTTTCGAAATATAAAAGCTTAATGTACTTTTGATTTTGATCTTTCATCTGCAAACACAGGCCAAAGAACCACCTACACCTATATAGAGCACTTCTACAGTACATATACAGGGAAAGAACTGTCAATTTCCATCTGAATTCCTTGTGATATGTTGGCTAATACTCAAGACAGTTCCCTGATTTCTCACAGCACCCCTGGAGAGATACACAAGGCTTAGGGTGCCATCTGGTCACTTTTTGAGAATCCCTGTGGAATTATTTTTTTAGAGATTGAAAACTGAAAACTTTAAACAAATGAGAAATGGATTTTTGCAGCAAAACCATGTTATTTTTCAAAAGCGATTAACACTATAGGTTTCCTCCTTTTACGCCTGCTTTTTTAAGCAACCAAATATCATTCCTGATGATTAATTGGAAATGCCCATATGTAAATATGTTCCCTATTTAATCATTCCTATTTTTTATTTTTTAATTTGAGTTTAACAGATGTTGTTTATGTACTTCTCTAGGTACTAGAAGGTGCTGTTTGATTCGTCCTGTATGTTTCTCCTTCAGTAACTCTAATGCAGACATTCTATTCTCTGTCCCTAGAAGAACAAAGTCAAAATTAAAAGATGGCGTGGAATGCCATGCTTCTCTCATTAGAAAAAAATGAGCTAGCAGTCTAGGAGAAATAAATGTTTGACTATTCAGGAACCAAAGATCAGTTTCAGTCAGTTTATTACAGTCTTAGACCAGCACAAGCAATGTGCCCTTGAATGCTCTGCAAGCACTTATAAATCTATCTTAAGAGAGAGTAAATAAAATTTAAGACAGTGTTAAAATACATTTATAAAACAACCTGACTAGAATCCATGAGTGAAGTCCAAAAGGAGCAAGCTATGTCTAGGTTATAAAGTAGTATCTAAAATTATATAAAATGTGATAACATCTAAAATTTTAAAAATGTGATATAGTAGTATCTAAAATTTAGGTAGAATGTGATAATATGCAAAGTTACAAAAAAAACCAATAATATCTAAGATTGCATAGAATACATCTATATAGTGGGAACTTGGCCCATCGGGGTCTGGCAGATCTTCCATGCTGCCGCGCAAAACTTAGCCACATGCGCTGTGATAAAAGGCAGTTAATCTATGAGCAGCATCTGGTCATAGGCTGAGTCTTAGCAACCAGGATGTCTGCTAATCAGAGGAAGGATAAATCTGATCTGAGTGTCTCTGTAAAAGGAGCAACAAAGAAGAACATGTTCTGTGCTTTCTACCTCTCCAGAATCACAGGGGCAGAGCCTTTCAGCCAATGGTACTTTTTTATATTTACCATCCAATACTGCAGAGGGGAAATTATGAGTGTTGGGATATTTTTCTTCTACGTTTACAATAAGGAAAGATTGTATAAGGAAGATAGAAATGCCATTTATAAAGGCTGGTTCAAAACCTATGTAAAGCAAAACCTATGAAAATGAAGACATATATCTTATGTATAGGAAAACACATGTATAGGAAAGATAAAATGCCCATTGTTTTAGCTCTAGATAAAGAGACATCTGTTCAGCTGTAAATAAGGAGGTATCTGTTGTAACTCTAAGATAAGGAAACATCTGTTTTAGCAGAGTATGAAAGGAAGGAAGGATTGCACGGTAGGAAGACGTTCATGCTGATAGAGCAGAAGCTACTGTAATAAGCTAACACATTCCATTCCATTGATAATGATTGGCTACATTTTTGAACTGAAAATACCTATAAAAAGGAAGATGGCAAGGCAATCCTGCACAGCTGCTCATCCAAAGCTAATCAACAATTTTGGATTGAATAAATATACTTCCTTTGACCTCCACTGATCGTCTGGTGAGTTTTACTGAATTCCTGGCTCGGGAAACAAACCAAGGGACAAGAAGGTGTCTGATCCTTCTGACACCATCCAATACTGCAGAGGGGAGAGCAGGACATTGAGTGATAGAGAAAGCTTTCTAATGGCTGGGTGTTCTAGCCATGTGAGGTAGCTCAACATACTGTTCCCGCTCCATACATGCAACAATGATTTCAGCTTTTCCTCGTAGTGGTGAAAGGTAAACATTTATAATTAACAATGAGCCAGTATCCAAACTAAGAAGTAGAGATGTGGCCATTTGTTTTAATGGAAGGACAAGTGTAGATGACACTCTCCAAGAGGTAGAGATGAGGATGCCCAAGATGCATTTCAGCCTCCTTGGCCCCCTACCTGGAGTTGCTTCCATTTTGCATGAGTGGTAACCATGAAGCAAGAGATCATCAACCATCCATGTTTCTTGCACCAGGATTATATCCTTGTCATGCAGGATCACAATCAGGTTGTTTCTCAAGGTAGAAGTTTTTGTCCTGGGTAGTTGATAAAAGCTAAATTTATTAATGGCTTGGCTGTTTTACAAGTTGTCATGAAAGATTCTCTCAGGTCATCTCACCTTTTAATGACGTCAGCCTGGTGTGAGTTCAACGGAGCACTAAGAGAGTTAATCAAGCTTCCTTCCAGAGATTCATTAGACTGCTGTATTGCTGTGGGTTGCACAAGTTGTTTGCTTAGAGCTGTCCCTTGCAGAGACTCTGTTGATAAGGTGTCCTGGAAGTTGACTGAGTGGGGAATATTACATTTGTGTGTCAAGGTGCCAGGACCCTCTTGGCCAACTGAGTTAGAAGTGGGCTGACTTCCTCAGAGTGCAAAACATGAATTGGGAAGATCGAAAAGGTGCTCAGGGAAGGGTTTTGTTTTAAAGAGCATGCTGGGAACTGTAGGCTGCCCAAACGTCAGCAGGATTTGATTGCAACTGCTTCTAGGTGGGAGCCATTCTACTTTTTGTAAGACCATCAGTTGTTTTCCACAGCATAATATTTATTTATTTATTAAATTTATACACTGCCCATCTCACTATAAAAGATGTTAATAATAATAGTAATAATAATGATAATAATAATAAATAATAGGCTCAAGGATTGGATGATGGCATTTTTAGATCCCCATCTGCCTCTATTTACTCTGTTATTTAAGATTTGCAGAGTTATCTTCCTGCTTTGTAGGAGACATTTGCCTTTTACAAGCTTTTCGCCCTTCTCACCTTTCTCTGTAGGATTGTTTAGCCTCCTTTTTTCTTCCCTGTCATTTCCTCTTATTAGGCTGAGTTTAGGGGTTAGGTCTTCCTTTCCTCTGCCAGCTATTTGTATGGCACAATTTAGGCATGGACTGTTTGCCTTGGCAGGGTGGGCAATTTTGTTCAATCAACTCTCAGTAAATTTTGCAAAAGATTCTTTTAGAGAATCTACTTTGTTTTTAACTGTAGTCACCAAATCAAAGATTGAAACAATAGTCTGTGCTGCCAGGAGTCTATGTCTAGTAATACAATCTAGTGTATTTACTTCTTTCAAGGATTTAAAGTTTGAGCCCTCATCTCCTTCCTGTATGAGCCATTTGGTGGCTGAGCAAACAGTGGCAGTCTGTGGGGAAAGGACATCCTCTGTCAGTGTCAGCCTTCCCAGGTAGACCAGACAGGAAAATCAACCAGATGAGCTAATTCTACTTTATTGTAAGGCTACATTAACAGAATCTTGCGAGTCTGAAAGTGCAAATCTCCCGCCGTCTCCTTTACAGGCTGGGAAGCTAGGGAGGGGGTCCCTTCTGAGCTTCTGTCTCCTCCCATTATGCAGCTGTGGGCTATGCCCTCTCTTATCTGACCATTCCCTAGGCAGCATCTCTTCACCCCATCTCTCAAGGTCTTTCTCACATGCCATACCACAGTCAGAGAGGAGGAAAGTTCTATAACTTGCTGACTCTCAATCTCAGCTTGTAGGTCCCACTCCAGAGGGTCATACCTATTGGATAAATGAAGTGGGGTGATGTTACTTACATCACAGGCAAGCAAGTCTCTCCTGTATCTGTCAACTTTCTGTTGTTTCAGAGGCTTAAATGAAGTCTGTGTTGCAGAAGGTGCCCCCTGCCTCTTCTTCCTTTTCCCCATGACAGCAGTGCAAATGTACTTTCTGTAAAAAGAACTGACCCAGTAATAGCAATAATAAAAAGATAGCAAAATAATAAAATATGATGGTTAAGGGAGGAGCAAGTAATCTGAAAACAAATAGTAAACTAAAATGCAGGTAGAATGAAAAGGCTTTTAGGAGGGTCTCATTATAAGGATTGTAACCTCATCACCATTTTTCTTCCTCCTGGAACCAAAGATCAATATGAATTCAAACTTCTAAGATTCTTGCTTCAGCCTTCTTGTCATACTACATTTGTTTATATACAGAAGCCAACTCTGTTCCATCAACGAACCACTCTAGACTATTATCCAACAATTACCTAATTGAGAGGCCTTCCCAGTTACTGTTTTGTCATTAACCTAGAAGGCCTCTTCTGTAGAAAATATACTGGTTGCCTTGATTCTGCCAAAATCATCCAATATTCAGCTGGGCCTTTGTGCATCTTTCTCCCATGTCTTTCCCTGCCCTGGAAAACTGGCTTAAAACTGCTCCTTTCCTAACATCCGGGTATGTCAATCTTGTAACCTCTCCCTCCCCAATCAAAAGAAAAAGGAGCATTGATTTCACAGTCCCCTTGAAAACCCATAACTTAAGTTAATTGTGGGTAACTTGTCTCACTGATTGTAAGAGGACTTAAGGGCAAATGGTCTTCTCAGGATAATGGCAAAGAATTTAAGCCGGGGTATCTAACAATTGATTGTTACATAATTCTATCTTGATTGGAGGTACATTTCTTTTTCTGTAGCAAACAAGATTGCTTTATGACTTGTTTATCCACTTTGTTTTTTCCACTGACTGAATTATACAACAAGCATGGGAGACTCAGACTTCAACCTTTTGGAATCTATGGAGCAAGGACAAGTTGAAGCTAATGGATGAAAGAGAAGAGCTAATTATCTACTGGAGCCCTGTGAGTACAAAGCTACATTTGATGTACTGCCGATCAGTAAATAGAGAAGATAGGATTTAGGACACTGTTTCTCAAGAAAGCAATCCAACCAAATAGGTAGAGCAAGGACCTAGGAAGAGGTTGCTGGCAGAATATGTGTTTCCTCAACATAAGTGGAACAAGTCTTGCAGTTCCAGGACTAGATCTCCATTTCTGGAAGATCTAGAAGGTGTTTGTATAAAGGAAGTTGGGTAAGCTCTTTGACTTTTGGTATTGGTTTCATCTGTGTTCATCTTCTTCGTACTTGGAGTCCTGAGCAGGATAAGGAGATGTCCCATGCTATATGATATTCTGTCCTATGGTGCAGTTGGGAACAGCAAAACATAGCGATAAAAATCTCTCCAAAATTACTCATGGCCAGAGGGGAGAAGGCTAACCAGAAAGTCAGTCCAGATGTCAAAAACAAACCAGCCCAAATCAAGCTTATGGAGAATAAATGAAAGAACAGTAGAAGTTCAAGACTTGCTACTGACAAAAAAAATATGCTTCTAGACATGAGCTAGTCTCAAGAGGTTTTTATATAGTTGTGGCTGTAATTACCTCTTTCTTAGCTAGAGTTCATTAAGTCTAATTTGGCTAGAAGGCCATCTAGGTACATTGAATTAATAGTCTTAAATCAGATGGTGTTCATCAAGCCTAAGGTCATTCAGACATGCTAGGTTACTCTTGAGTAGATTTTTGTTTCCAAGGCATTCTCATTCCAAGTAAGCGTTCTGGTGCCTCTCAATTTTCTGATATTCAGCCTAGGGGAAGCCACAGGGGATCACAAAAGTCAAGATGGCAGCTGCAGTTGCATGATCAAAGACTTTTGATGTGCATCTCACATGAAAACAGCTGGGCTTTGATCAAGCAATCATGCTACCATTTTATTTTTTAAACAGATTTTATTTATATAGCTTAACAAATTTTACAAGAAGAAATATACAGGACAGGAAAAAAAGAAAGGAAAATATTGAAAAACAACAAAAAGAAAACAATAACAAAGAAGAGCAAAACAAAAGAGGAAACTATACATATCACTTATCCATCAAGTATCAAACAATACTTAAAAGTTTCTAAATCTACATTAAAGAAAATAAATGAATAAAGGTAATAAAATCAATGCCAAATAAGAACATATTGTGTCATTTTTTGAATAGAAGATAAAATTACCTTTTCAAAAACATGAATTTTACATATCTCTTGAATCCAACCTTAATATCAGAAATAGTACTATACCAATTTCCCAGAATAATTCTCTTAGCAACGCCCCATGTCCAATATAACCATCAGTCCTCAAAAACAACCAAATTCCACAGTGTTGGAATATAATTTAACATAACATAAACATTTACTTTCCTCTGTGAATACCTCTGGTTTAACTTGTTACTGTTTTCATGGGAGCTAGAATAGAGATGCTGGTGAGTTCTGGGCAGAAGGGACTAATTCTAATGGGCTATAGCCTGAGTTAGTTGGTCTAGAGCAGTGTTTCTCAACCTGGCAATGTGTAGGCTATTCCTCATTAGGAAAGTTAAAGTTGAGAATTTTAGAACTAGGCATGCACAAATTAGCTGTACCTGTCTATAAAAGGGTGTTTCACCCCTGACTGAGGGCCAGCTGCACTCAGTGTTCTTGCCCTGTGTGCTAATAAACTTTTGAGCACTGAATTACAGTGTCTGGTGTTTGACCTGAGCAGGGATTAAACCAGAGGGAATAAATTCTTCCTACAATTTTGGTGAGCCAGCCAGGAGCTCTTGCTTGCCAAAAACCACCCCAAGGGCCACCTGCCACCACCAGGGGACTTTCTGCCACTCAACACTTGCTTGTTGATCTTACGGGTGAGTCTAGGCTGTAAAGAGGTCAAGATTTGATCCACGCCATTTCAGACTTCAAATAAATCCCCACTCTTAAAATTGCTAGGGCAGTGATTCCTCCAGTGAGGTGGGGAGACAACTGTGGTACCACACTTCGGCAGGTGAGATTTGGGTCTTGGAATGTTACTAGAACGACCCTTGCACAGAGCAGTAAATCCAAGAGTCACCAGTTGCTATACCAGGTTGGGGAATGTGTGTGTGTGTGTGTTTTAATCTGTTCAGTTGTGTCTGATTCTCAGAGACTGTCTGGACCAATCCCTGCAAGGTTTTTCAGAAGCGGTTTGCCATTGCCTACTTCCTAGGGCTGAGAGAGAGCAACTGGCCCAAGGTCATCCAGCTGGCTTTGTGCTACTACACCAAACTGGCTCTTTATTAAGAGCTCTTTATTAAGAGCACTCAAAGAAATGGCCAGGAAACCAATCAATTAAAAAAAATGCAACATTTTTCAGACCTCTGATGAAACTCCTGATGCATTTTATATCAGCCTATGTAAAGGGGAACAAGAAGTAAGTGGAAATGCTCCAGTTTGCTTCTACTGCAAGAAATTAGGCCATTTTACTGTAAACTGAAACCATCAAGGCTATTAAAAGATTTCATATCTAGACAAATGTACAACCAAACTATTGCAATCAGAACAACCATTACCATATAACCCATCAGCATTTGTTTTATTTAAGAATATCTCACCAATGGAGCAATGTGTTGATCTCTGCCAACCTCTCTCCCTGTTGAATGATTTGATTGAACTCTATGAATCTTCCCACCTGTACACCAGGACTGGGTGTCTCTTTCTCCCAGATGAAAAGCAAGGGGGAGGAATTCCTGTGTCCCTACAGGACTGCAAGAGATTGTATGCATGAATAATCTGGGAGTTTTCTTGAGCAATGTTCCATTGTCAATGTTGATGTCAATAGGAGCAAGGTGCCAGTGTTTTCTGTTTGTAAGCATCGGTCTGTGTAGATTTGTGTATTTGTGGGTGATGTGCAGGTTGCTACACCTCTCAGCTATATGGTCTTTGTGCGTGCATGTGCATAAAAATGTCAGGTTGAAAACCTGTTTTGAGCTGGAGAAACAATGCGCATCTGTCCCGGTGAAACCCAAATCTCACTGCAGTAAAACAGGAATACCTGGAATTCCACAGATTTGGCCACACTGTGCATCTTCCAGACTTTCTGGTACGCTCCCTTTCTGTTATTTAATGCAAATGATTGGAAGTAGGCTCTGGATGTGCCATGTTTCCAGCCATTCAGGTGTGTTTTACTCCCTGTATGTGTGTAGGTTTGGAGTATATTTTGTGCAGATGAGATTTGTGTAAGTTGAGTGCATATTTGAAGAAAGTTAGGTGGTTTTGGTTGTTTGTTGTCTGCCACTTACTCTTCATTATTTGAAGTGTGTGTGTGTGAATGTTGTTTCCATGCCATATTTAACAATGTCTCTTCTCTGCCACCCTAAAATGAAAAAGCGGAAAGGTGATTTCTCGTGAAAGGCTGTTTGAATATAAGTGATAAGCTCTATCTGCTTCTGTGTTGTATCTCCCCTGATTTGATTTCTGTGATGGTTCCTTCGCCTTGACCGGACTGCACCTCTGTGTGTGTGTAAGTTTGTCTAATTCTCACCTCTGCTGATCAGAGTTGCTTGTCTGATTTCCTGGCTGCATGGGAGGAATTGAAGACTGTACATGCCCCAGTGGGCTGTGCTTGATTGGACTTGGGTGAAAGATTGTGTGTTCTCACTAACCTGGGATCCTATCTTTTCTCCTTCTCAGTTCCTTTATTATTCAATACTTTAGGATATGGGTAAAGCATGTTGCTATTGTTGAAGTGAATGAAACTAATGAATGTCATGGGAAGGGTTGCTAAATGAGTAGGTCACATGGTCAATCTGTGATTCGCCATTTGCCCATGTGGGAAAGATGGACTTCAGAAGCTTCTGCTTTCTTGCAATATCCTTCAGCAGGATCTTTTGGCTTAGAGCACTGTTTTTCAACCATGGCAACTTTAAGATGTGTGGACTTCAACTCCTAGAATTCCCCAGCTTGCTTCAAGCCTGCAAGATTTGCCTGTGCCATGCCTGCTTCTTGCCTGCTGGATGCATGATTGAAGTTCAGGACAAATGGGGAAGGAGGATGGATTACAGAGGGAGGATGGGGTACTTCCAAAGAAAACTGATGGGAGCTGAACATGCCCCCCAAACGTTTACAGTATTTTTACAAACTGTGCTTTATAACTTCCTGAGATTTGCTACTTGCTTTGCAAGCCTATTACTCATCAAATTCAATCCTTTGAGCTTGCACCAAGATTTTACTGAATGCAAACAATGTGAGATTGGGACTTATTGACTTATCCTTGCACTTCTGGGACTGCAAAATTGAATTCTTTTGAATTACCAATGTCTAGAAACTACAACTTTGTTTCCAGTAGCTACAGTTGTGTCACGTGGATGCTGGATTTCAGATGCTGTGCAGGCCTGATAGCCCAGGTTGCAGTTGCTGTGTTGCTCAGCCTGGAGGATGTAACTCCTGCTTGGCTCGAGTGGTCTGGGGGCCAGGGGGATGTTACTAACTTCTTCAAATGACATTTATATGCTTGACCTTTTAGGAAGTGCCTTGCCAAGATGACTTTCCAATCTATCATTGCTTGAATGGGTAAAAGCCTTTCCTACCAGTCTGCTGATTAGATGGTCATCCCAGTGGCTAACCATTACTCCCTCTCCCATTCAGGGTCTGCTACCAAAGGACATACAGTAGCTGAAGAAAAAAACAAGCAAAGATGAAGCCATCCCCCATTGCTGTGTTGACTGCCTGCTCCTGCCCAGATCAAACCTGATGGAGCTGTTCTAAAGCATCTCCTACTCTGAGATGCTGTTTGAACTTATTTTGTTCCTACTTTCCAATTTAGAGACTGAGACTTTGGGAGGATGTTGGGGAAAGAATTAGTTGCTGGCTTCTTTTGAATATTACTTCAGCTGCAAGAGGTCAAACAAATTCTTGAGTTTTCAGCCCATCCCCCCTGCAACCCAAATACCTGGGCTGATGGTAAATGTACTTCAGAGCCCAAGGGAGAGGATCCTGTAAGGGTACAGAGGACTGAGAGAATCATAAAAATATCACCTTAGCTGGAGTTATACCAGCTAAAGGGTCTAATGCGTTATCAAAGCAATGCCTATTGCAATGTTTCTCAACCTTGTCAACTTTAAGATGCGTGGACTTCATCTCCCAACTCAAGTCTCACATATCGCCCTTCAGAACTGTATGGCCTTGAACCTTTTATAGGCCCAGCAAGGTGGGGTTTGTACTTTGATAAATGGCACTTGTTATTCTTATGTGGATAGTACTGGTGTCATGTTAGAAGACTTTCATCAGATCTAGCTAATGATATCTAATTTCCATAATGTAGCCAAATATTATATCAACTGGAGTTTTGCCCCATGATCCAAAAGACTTACTTTGTGGTTCCAAAAATTGACTGGTTAAAAAACCTAGTAGGCACTGTCTTTCTATTCATAATAATTTGTATTTTTGGATGTTGTGGTTTTCAATGTCTAGGTCATTTACCGGTTGTATGTTCTAGCTTTTTGAAGTTTTACAAACCTTGTGCTGCTAAACTCACTATGCTTAAGCACATGGAGATTCAGGAAATTAAGCAGAAGATTGCTGATGACTATAAAAAAAAGGTGAACCTTTAAAAGGCATTTCTTTAAAGGCTCAAAGGGGGTAGGGTTGGAAAGTAGTTATTAAAAAACTGAACTAATGCCATTTTAGAAGGGAAGTTAGTGCTTCACTATTATAGAGAAGTGAGAGGGTCACATAGACAGATAAGGAAGAATTGAGAAGAAACCTTTACACTTCTAGCAACAGAGATAAGATGTACCAATTAGAAAGTGAGAAATTGGGCTATTCCTTATTTGGGAAGTTGAACTTGAGAATTTTAGAATTAGGCATGCACAAATTAATGTTTATACCTGCCTATGAAAGGATACTGCACCCTTGCATGGGGCTGGCTGCACTCAAGGCTTTTGCCTTGTGTGCTAAATAAATTTTGAGCTCTAAATTATGGTTTCTGGTGTTTGACCTGAGCAGGGAATGAACCACGGGGAAGAAATTCTTCCAACACCTGATATCAGCATTTCCTCACCTTCACAGCTAATAGTCTGAGGTGGAAATAAGGCAGTTTAATATGATGAAGTCATAGTATACATTATCCTTACTAAGACCATCTTTCCTCAACATGATGTCCTCCATG
This sequence comes from Candoia aspera, assembly GCF_035149785.1. NCBI lineage: Eukaryota > Metazoa > Chordata > Lepidosauria > Squamata > Candoiidae > Candoia > Candoia aspera. The sequence goes on along the minus strand of NC_086155.1, from coordinate 15,208,504 downwards.
TATGTTGGACTATGGCCATCCCAGCTGGGTGTGATGAAGAGCGCTATCTAATATTTTGGATGGCTACTTTCCTAGTTGGGAATGCTAATCTAGAATAATCTAGAAAATAAAAGGTGGATTAGTGAAAGCTGTATATATAAAATTCCTACTACACTGTTCTCCAATATTTCCATGTGGTGGGACCAGTGGTGATGGTGGTGGTGGTGGTGGTGGTAATGGGTGGGTGCTTGCTGTTTGTTGTTGGCATTTGGTGTTGGTAGGTGTGTTTTTGAATGTCTTAAGGTGGATCAGGTCTGGGACAGAGAAATCAAGGGTGGGGTGGACTGAGGAGAGATGCAAGGACAAGTGGTATTATTAGTACTGTGCCAGGCAGGGGTAAAAATAGCAGGAATCTGAGGGTAGGCCTCCTCGGGGATGCCGTGAATGCTGTTTGAGAGCTATCCTGACTTCTTTCCCTCAGTATTCACCCTCCGGACCAGGTAACTGGATTCTTGGTGGCCCTGGGCTCTGGCTGCTGCTTTTGAATGCCAGGCTGGTGTATAATAAATCTGCTTTCATCCACAATTTGATTGTGGATGAGGGCATTGATCTAGCATATATAGTTAAGGCCTGAGTGGGCCCTGAGTGGGGTGTTCCCCTCCCTGAAATATTCCCACCTGGGTTTTGGGTTTTACATCAGCTGAGACCTGGGGGGGAGGGGTGGTGGCTATTGACATTCACAAGTTGTTGAGGGCGCTTAGAGACTGCTCAGGAGATAAGTGGATGTGAGACCCTCTGGTTGAAATTGGGCCTCTTGGAACAGTTGGGAGCACTGCTGCTGTACCACCCTCTCAGCTGCACAGCACCATCCCTGCTTGAGCTGCTGGATTCTGTTGCTGGGTTGGTGATGGAATCCCTGAGGCTGATGGGGACTTTAACCTGCCATCGGACAACGTTCAATCTGGGATGGTCAAGAGTTCATGGCTTCCATGGCAACCATGGACTTGTCCCACATAATAAGAGAGCCTGATGCAAACCAAGGGTCGCAGGTTAGACCTGTTTTTTGTCTCAAGGAAGTTGCAGTGTGATCTAGTGTTGGAGTAAGGTTGTAGAGAGGATGGTCGGGTGGCAGCTACAAAGGAACTTACCAGTTGGCCTCTGGGTGCAATTCAAAATGCTAGTCACACCATAAGGCCCTTTATAGCATATGGCCTGGTTATCTGCAGGACCACCTGTCTCCAAACATTTCTACCCTCCCGATACCTTCCAGAAGAGTGGGTGGGTGCACTTCAGGTCCCTTCAATTAAACACTGTCATCTTGTGGGACCAAGGAAGCGTGCCTTCTCTATCACACCTCCCACCCACTGGAATAGCATTCCCTCAGAGATATGTATGCATCCACTCCCTTAGGGTTCCAGAAGCCTCTTAAGAACCAATTCTGTTCCCAGGCCTGTTAGCGTGTCTTAGTAAAGCCCCTGTCACTTTTTTATTATTGTTATGGCTGTTTTTGTCCTGTTGTGCTTTTATTAAATTATGCTTTGTTGTTAGGTTTTTAATTGTTTTAAATTATATATTGGATGTTGTAAGCCACCCAGAATCTTTTGTAGTGGGTGGCTATAATAAATCTAATTACAGTAATATTCTTGTTGATGATGATGATGATGATGATGATGGTGATGATGGTGATGTTTTGGTATTTAAGTAAATAAATACCAATGGCCCTTGCTGGTATCTTTCAAGAGTGCCATTTCTGCTATATATCAATACGTGGAACTTTTTCTCCCAAAGGCTTCAGATTTTATTTTTTTTTTAATGCCTGAACCATCATTCCACAGTCAATCAACAGTCAACATAAATCAACATCAGTTGTGATGTATCCAAGGAACAATATGATTTGATGCAGAGCAGATGCATCAAATGGCCTTAACTGAATGTACAGTATGTGTAAAAATAAAGCACAAGAGAGCTTGGGGGGTGGAGTTGGAGGGGAGGATTCTGCTAGAGCAATTACAGCTGCTACAGCAATTACAACAATATACGGTATCAGGAAATTCTGTATTTTGTGTAGCATATCAATGACCAAGCTCATTGTTATTGCTCAAATGTGTCTGGATAGTCAATGCTGATGCAATGTTGTCTTGAAAATTTGGCAACCCCTCAGAGTGTTTTGATGTGACAACAATCTTAAGAAAGACATTTCGGTACACATGTACAGCAGATGAAGTTTATCTGTTAATTATATATTTGCCACATGTTCTCCTTTATATTCTATAGCTGTGAGTTTTTCTTGGTGTAACAGACTCATACAGGGCTAAAAAATTGTAAACATTATTCTCTCTCTGGTCTCCAGAGGGCACTAAGTAGTTTTGAATTGCACAGCAACAAGGATTACACAGCCTGCGATGGTAACCATCAGTCAAGGCAGTAGTTGCTTTTTAGTGGTCACTGTGAGTCACGGATTATTAAGTAGGAGTGTTTTCTCTCCATTGATGGAAGTATAAAATTCAAAGCAAGCCTGTCTGTCTGTCTGTTTCCTGTTCCTGCTCTACCCTTACCGATGAAGCTAGAAGAACTGCCTGGACCAATGAAGCTAGAACTGCCTGGACCAAGCTGAGGTCCCAAGATGAAGTAGCAGATTACAAAGCCAGTCATGTTAAATCAACAAAGGGATTCTTTTGAAAGAGACTCTTAATTGCTGCCTTTATCTCTTTCTTTGAGAGAGAAATCTGTAGCAGTTCCTGTTCCTCAAATTTTACTGGCATGAAATGAACTAACTTGTTTGGAACTCTGCACTGAATAAAGACTTTTGATTTGTTTTTTACAGCTGATCTCATTCAATAAAAGGTACAGAAGGATTTCTGGTGGATTTTCTCTTCTAAGTTTTTTTTCCCCATAAATGCATGTAAACCTGAATCTCTGCTCTTCACAATGAACAAAACAATATCTTGGATTCTGATGTTTCAGCCTGTCTTGGTTAATGTCACCGGAGAAGTCAACAATTCGGTTTTTGGCAGCAGAGGTGACAATGAATTCTGTGAGCAAGTCTTCATTAAAGCTGAAGTGTTTTTGACACTTGGGATCATCAGTCTTCTTGAGAACGTCCTCGTCATCCTTGCAGTGATCAAGAATGGCAACTTGCATTCCCCCATGTACTTTTTTCTTTGCAGCCTGGCAGCAGCAGACATACTAATGGGTATGTCCAATGCCTTGGAAACCATCATGATTGCCATCCTGAGCAGTGGCTATTTAACCATTGATGACCACTTCATCCAGAACATGGACAATGTTTTTGACTCAATGATCTGTATCTCTTTGATTGCCTCCATCTGCAACCTTTTGATCATAGCAATTGACAGGTACATTACCATTCTCTATGCACTCCGGTACCACAGTATCATGACTGTGAGGAAGGCTCTGGCACTCATTGGGGTCATCTGGATAGCTTGCATCTTTTGTGGTATCATGTTCATTGCCTATTATGAGAGCAAAACTGTCATTGTTTGCCTCATCACTATGTTCTTTACCATGCTCTTCTTCATGGCCTTGCTTTATATTCACATGTTCCTGTTTGCACGCTTGCATGTCAAGCGCATTGCAGCCCTCCCAGTGGATGGAGCCCTGCACCAGCACACCTGCATGAAAGGGGCTGTCACTATTACTATCCTTTTGGGAGTCTTCATCATCTGCTGGGCACCATTTTTCCTCCATCTTATCCTCATCATTTCTTGCCCCACCAATCCACACTGCCTTTGCTACACTTCTCACTTCAACACCTACCTGGTTCTTATCATGTGCAACTCTGTCATTGATCCTCTTATATACGCTTTCCGGAGTCCAGAGATGAGAAAGACCTTCAAGGAAATTGTGTTTTGCTGTTACAGCATGTGCTCAGGATAGTGCGTGCTCTGAATGGTCACTCTTCCACTGCACACTGCTCACCCACGCACCTTCCAGATGATTATTGCTTGAAAGGAGGAGGGCTGTAGTCTGACCTGTCTGGAAGGCATAAGATCAGGGAAGGTGACTTCATGAAGACATGGAACGGTTAATGCCGAAGCAAAAATCCTAAATTTCTTTCTCAAATTGCCAGTTGCTAGCGGTAATCCAGAAAAGGCTGAAAAACTGGAAGAAAGTGCTTTTTCCTTTCTTCTTTGCTTCCTTCCCTTCTTTTTTCTTTCTTTTTTTGGTTGCCTTTCAGGAACAAGTTTGTCTCCTACCATTAGTTGTGATAAGAAAGAGAACATCAATTGGGAAGGAACAGAGACATCTCTTCCCTTAGAGTATTGAAAGAAAGTCCATAATTATTATTTTATTCATATTCAGCAGAACTATTTACTCTTACGCAAGAGGAAGATATTCAAGGGATGCACCACACCACACAACATAAGCTTGGAAAGCTGCACTCAGAGAATTCTACATAATTATTTAAAAAAATAGGAGGTGAGTGTGGGTCTAACACGGAAAACTTGCCATTCTCTATGCAAATGCTTTGATTGGTTGACTGGTTGATTGATTGATTGATTTTGTAAGGCTGCCTAAGCCTTTGGACTCCAAGTGTTAACACCCCTTCAGCCTCACCTATGAATAAGCCCTTTGGCGTTTAGAAGGACCGCCACTATTGATTTGGGTTTAAGACTCAATGAAATCAGATGACCTTCTATTTGGGACCGCATTTTGATATTTACTTTTTATTTCACGGGCAAACCGTTGCTTCTTTATTATTATTATTATTATTATTATTATTATTATTATTATTATTATTATTTTAAGCGCCCGTCGCCAACATCGTTCTGGACACCTTATCTAAGCAGCTTTCTTACCAGAAACAAGGAAATTAGCAGCAGAATAGTTTCGGAACAAAGTTAGATCTCTTAGGGAGCGCTAGGGTCCCGTCCTCTGCCCGCTGCGTCCTCTGCTCGACGCGCTAACCGCTCCGAGGGGGGGAAACGAGACGCCACTTGGCCCCGCCCCTGCTTCTCCCCAGGCTCAGCATTCAGGTGGAAGGAGCCTGCAGGGTGCGGGTTGTGGATCGTGGGGCCGGGTGGCTCCCCTGTCTCATATCTCCCGCCAGAAGCCTGCGGAGAAGAAAGCGCCGAGCTGTGCGCGCGTTTCTTTCTTCCTCCACCCCACTTCCCCCGTCCTCTGGATTCCCATCTCCGTTTAAAACGACGGAGAAGAACATTATTTACAACTCCTGTCTTTTTTATTCTGTGTAAAGGGGTTGTGATTTGACAGCAAATGCTTTCTTAAAAGATAAAAGTAGACTTCGGTGGATGGAGCTGGACTGTTGGGGACTTTGCAGTCCGTTCTAGGCAAGGATATGCAAGTGGGTTGCAATCACTTTCTTCTGGGAAGGTTTTCTGTTTCCCAGTTTATTATATAGTCGGGGGTGTCTTGGTTGTCTCCCATCCATTGCAAACCAGGCTGATCCAAGCCCAGGGAAAGACCTGCTGAGGATCTTGAAAGATACCTGCAGAAAATAAGGTAGTGACTGAGGCATGGCTGAAATCAAATGCTATATACAGTGTCAACATTTCCTTGTAACACTATGGCAGTGTTTCTCAACCTTGGGAACTTTAAGTTGTGTGGACTTCCACTCCCAGAATTCCCCAGCCAGCATGCTGGCTGGGGAATTCTGGGAGTGGAAGTCCACACATCTTAAAGTTCCCAAGGTTGAAAAACATTGCTCTGTGGACTCAATTTTTATGGCAGAAGTGAAGTTGTTCCTATTCTAAAGCTATTTCTCTCAATACATCTTTAGCAGGACAAATCTATACCTGTCTACTCTGTAATCAACCCCACTGAATTTAATGTGACTTATTTCCAGGTTTATTGCCTAAGGATGAGAACTGTAGTCCACTCCATCCGAGGTCACCAGGTTGGGAAAAGCTGTTCTAATAAATGTACTCAGTGGGATCTTCAGCTGTCAGGCATGTAGTTAGAATGAGTTCACAGATCCTATAAAGTGAGTTTTGTTTTGATATGGCCCACTGTGTGAACTCAGTTATTGTGTTTTGGGAACTATTTATGACTTAGCTTGTTTAAACTAAGTTAATAGACTTGTTCAAGAAACCACAGTTAAGAAAACCATGGTCTAAGGACATCCATCTCCGTATGTGTGGACTTCAACTCCTATAATGCCTAACCAGCAAAGCCAAGGTTGAGAATTGAATCCCAACTTCTGAACAGCATCCAGTTGAATGGCTTAGTGTGATGTGTGCACTTGGTCATTATCATCAGTTCTCACCAACCAACAAGAACCTTTCTGGAACAGCCAGAACAAAAAACTGGCAATAGTTTACATCTGTTTTATAGGTTGCATTAATTTTGAAAACTACTAGAATGCTTTTCAAACATTTTACCTTTCATCATTCTCATAAAGAAGCCTCTGTAAATTTTCCATGGAACATTTTGGCTGTGTTCATTCAACATGCAAAGTCAAAACGTGGTTTGTTGTTGTTACAACTTAACATATTGAATCAACCCAACTAGTTGATTCAATAAGCAAATTGTGGCATAATGTTTGTGCTCACACAGATTGTGGTTTACAAAAGACTCTAGATTTAAGCTGTATGTGCTTTTTGCAAGGGAAGTTCATTGACAGTTGTCCAGTGGTCTTTCACAGAAATGTACTGTAAAGAAAGTTCTAAAAAAGAGCCCCTGTTCTGTCTGGTTCTTGGCACCCTATGTTTCTCTGGAAGACAGCCTGTAAGCAATTGCTGTGAGGACCAATATAAATATATGAAGTACAATCCAGGAAGGCATTAGTTCCACAGCTAGTATAGCTATTGTATTTGCTTGCTTTTACTATTTTTTTAAAGTGAGTTTAATTTTCCATTCATTTTAATTGTTGTTCATCATCCTGAAGGATATGCATGTCCTAGAGAACCTGTGAATAACTTCAAGTGGAGATAAAAACATGTGGTGTTCATTCTAATACCTTTGGTTGCTTCAAAGTTTCACAGGCTACAATGGCTGAGTTGTGGAACACTTATTTGACATGAAAGGTCTCAGATGTAATCACTGCTTCCCCCCTTCTGGAAAGAGCGCCCTAGAAAACTTCACATAGGAGAGGAGCAAAGTGCATTTGAGCACTGTATGTCACTTAAAAGATTCTCTTACTGTAATCTACTCTTGACTGTAGTTCCACTTACTGTGATATTGTGCTTCAGGTTCTTAACTTTTTCTGGTTGTCACTTCAATTGCCTTGTCACAACTTTGATTTAATTGTACTCAGTGTTCTCTGAAACGGCTCTTCTGAAAAAGTACTAATCTCTTGAATAAAATGGGTCTGAAATCACCTGCCAATTGTTCTCTGTTTTATAAGATAGTAATGGATTAGCAACTGAAAAAACTTTCTTGTGTCCCAGGGAGGAAAGTTACTCTAACTATTGAATCCTTTTGGAGTGAACCCAATTACAACTTCATTAGCACTCGAGATACCTGATTTTGGTTTTGTAAAACCTCTTTGCAACCTTTCCTCAACAATTATTCCATCTGAAAATAGCATAAGGGAAATGATAGATGTCTTGGAGATGAAAGTTTCGTTGCAAAATTCTAAAACCTCTTTAAGGCCCAAATGACTTGTACACATTAAAGGTAATCATTAAAATCACTTTTTAATATCAGCTAATGGGATGAGGGGGAGGAAGAGGACCACTGCGCAGACTGTACATGAAATGGGGGCTTAATGGTTTCCTTCTTTGTCAGTGACAGAGTGAAAACAGCTCATATGCACACCCAGAAACTGTTCTTGGGATTTTAGGCAAGCTCCTATGACTCAAGTATAGTTTCTAGAAACTACAGTGTGGAAGGATTCCTCCTGTTCCCAACAGAGCTAATACTGAGAAAAGCCCAACCAGACATATCAAATAGGATCATGCATATAAGACTTATGGGCTTTAAATATCACTTTTTCTCCATGCCAGGGGAGGAACTAGATATTTGGAAGGAAAAAACTGCTAGACATGATACTATTTTTATCACTTCTCTCCATGCATACTGGTAGTCCTCACTTAACAACAACGATCAGAACAAGAATTTCTGCCACTAAGTGATGCAGTCATAGAGCATGATGTCATGTGACCATGCTGCTTAGCGATGGCAGTTCTAGCACTTCCAGTTGCCATTGTTAAGCGAATCCTGCGCAGTCATTAAGTGCACTGTTGTGTGGTCACCATTTGTAACCTCCTGCCAGCTTCCCCAATGAGTTTGCTTGTTGGAAGCCAGCAGTGAAGGTTGCAAATGGTGATCACATGACTGCAGGATACTGCAACATTGTAATTGTGAGCCAGTTGCCAAGCTGGCAACTTTTAAGAAATTAATATTCACCTCACTCATGTTCTTTGCAGCTGCTTGCTAATGAAGAGGAAACACAAAATGCATTAAATGAGCTAATTTTGAGTTGGGATTGGAGTGCCTGTGCTAGTGTGCAAAATGTAACTTTCATTTAAACAAGCATTAATATTTATGCCACACTCCAACCAGGAGTTAAATTCAACATGAGTGAGGTGAATATTAATTGGCTGTTTCTCTTATACCTTTAAAATTCACGCACTGGGGGTACTTTGGGATGACAAGCCTTTTAACATCCAAATCTTTCTGAATCCACTTTAAATTCACCTGAGACTGAAATGGATCTTTCAGGCTATTTCCTATGGATACCAGGACATATGAGGACAGGTATGTTTACATGTTTAAGGGTCTAGGAAACTGCCAGCCATTATGTCCATTCTTCCTTTTATCACCAGCAAGCAACTTCTTGCTGTTGGTGTGTTGTTTGTAGCATTGCAGAACACTTCAGCATGGGGTCTTTGCACACTTCAGAATCAGCTATGAATCTCTGTGATCTCATGCTATGTTCAGCTGCTGAGTACATGTATTTCCTATAGTTTTCTTTCCTGTGGTGCACTAAAATTGATCTTACTATTTGAAATGCTGATGTTCTTCCTACAGAATTTATGGATGGGCCATTTTCCTACTGAATGAAATTCTGGTTTCACCTCAGCTTTTGATTCCGGGGCTCATACCAACAAATTTTAGCAGATCTCCCCAACAGCAAAAACATGGATGAGACACATTCGCATTTTCTATTTTGCATGACATGGGGGAGAAGGGATGATAGAAACTACAGGAATGGTGATAGGTCAGGGTAGAAAGAGAGTGGAATGCAGTTTTTTGTACTCTCTGACTAGTTAGCTACAGAGGTCCTAATTAGTATTCCCAGCATTTAATGGCCAGTGGACATGAAGATGACTGCAAGTCAGCTTCAAATTGCTTTATAGAGATTGTGGTTGTTGTTGTTGTTTATTCGTTTAGTCGCTTCCGACTCTTCGTGACTTCATGGACCAGCCCACGCCAGAGCTTCCTGTCGGTCGTCAACACCCCCAGCTCCCCCAGGGACGAGTCCGTCACCTCTAGAATATCATCCATCCATCTTGCCCTTGGTCGACCCCTCTTCCTTTTGCCTTCCACTCTCCCTAGCATCAGCATCTTCTCCAGGGTGTCCTGTCTTCTCATTATGTGGCCAAAGTATTTCAATTTTGCCTTTAATATCATTCCCTCAAGTGAGCAGTCTGGCTTTATTTCCTGGAGGATGGACTGGTTGGATCTTCTTGCAGTCCAAGGCACTCTCAGAATTTTCCTCCAACACCACAGTTCAAAATGCTGGTGTTGTGGAAGTGTCCATAAATAGAAACAGAGATCTAAGGGAGATTATACCTATATGCAAAGTGTGTATACAGGAGACAGAAGCACATTTTTTATTACAGTTGTACCCTTTTGCCCCACACTAGTTGTTGCTATACAATAGCTGTCCTCAACCTGGAGATGTTGGGAGTGCAGCCCCCAGAATTCCCAGCCAGCACTCCAAATGCATTTGGAAGGCCTCAGATTGGGGAAGGCTGCTGTATAAGAACCCCAGACCAGTAAAAGTGGTTTTTCAAGGGCAGGGCACCAAATCTGGGCAAAAATCCAGATGACCATTAGTTAGCAGCAAATAGTTATCTTATCTCTTGGCTACCATCTAGCAATTGTCCAGATTTTGCACCCCAGAAGTGTTAGCTCTATTCAAGGGTCATTCAGAGCTTCAATAGAAAACAGGTCGGCCACATGTCTGTTTAGAGGAACATCCTGTCTTTGAGAAGCTGGGCTGCCCTCTCTGTTTTACTTCCAATCTACTAATAACTGAAGTGCTCTGGACAGATGATAAAGTTTGCTAAAACATCAAAAGTGTGTCAAATATTTGTCTTAAAAAATAAAAGGAGTAAAAGCAATACAAATGGCACAAGAAAAACATATAAAAGAATCTAGGAATAAACAGGTCTCCAACTGTCACGCAACAAGTCACAGTTGACTCATCAACCTATTGGCCAAGGAAAGGACAGCCGAGGTGGTATGCAATGGAAGGATAAAAAGGCTGGCAAAGGATGCAAAGGAAGACTGGACAGAAATCTGATCAGAAGTGTTTGTGATTTGTGCATGCAAGTATCACCTACAGAATACTCCCGTCTTCCCTAGTCCCTGTCAGCCTTGCAAGGTAGTCCAGACAGGAGGCACGCCCAGATGAACTAATTCTACTTTATTGTAAGGTTATACTAACAGAAGCTTGCAAGTCTGAAAGTACATTTTTCCCTGTCACCTTTACACCCCAAGAAACCAGGGAGGATCCCTTCTGTTTGCCACTCCCCCATTTCTTCTGCAGACTCAGCTGCCTCTTATCTGACCATTCCCCTGGCTGCAGCAGCTCTTCCCCCATCTCCCAAGGTCATTCCCACATACCATTACAGTCCCCATACCTCGCTTGGCCAGGGTGTAGCAGAGCAAGTCAGTGTATATATGCATGTGAATAATGCTGAAGCCATTATAATTTATGACCTTTGTTGTCTGCTTTCTATTTGTTCCATTTTTCAGAGATTGTCATAAAGATATGTTGGTGGGTTTTCTGTGGAGGGAGCTCTTGAATGGGGGCATGGGGAATGCTCACTGCAAATTGTATTGCAATATTTGTTAGATTTAAATGTACCAACTGAAGTGAATATTTGTAGCTCAGGGTTGAACTATGGAGTCCTTGGTGCTCTCTGAGCCTTGTTGCTTTCTTGCAGATGTTTCATTGCCAGACTAGGCAACATTTTCAGTGCAAAGAGGGAGAGGGCCTTGCTCTCTATTTATATACCGGACAAACCACGGTATATAAACTGAGAGCAAGGCCCACTTGTTCTTTGCACTGAAGATGTCGCCTAGTCTGGCAATGAAACGTCCGTAAGAAAACAAGGCTCAGACACCACCAAGGACTCCACATTTAAACGTAAGCAATAGCTCCTTACGGTGTAATGTTTCTATATTCATAGGAACTAGTACATGAAATATGACTTATGTTAAAAATGAGGCCCAAACAAGCAATGGAAAATTTATTAAGGATATGACACCACAAGATCATAACATCACAGGGTAATATAGCCTAGCATCTCAGCACAAAAAGGTTTTGTGAAAATGGGTTCACTGCTGTAGTGAGACATTATTTTACTTGTGGAGTCAAAGGTCATAAATATTTGACTAGCAGATGGAACAGGTTTGGTAGCATTTACCCTGATAAGAGACACACATTCTTGTTTACAAGTCTTGGTTACCTAATGGGTGAAGAAAAATAGCAACCATTTTTCACCATCATATTTTGAAATTATGGAGTAGCATTTAGGTAATCGTTGCATTTGTTGCCATCTATGTATTTGTAACTGGTATACCTTGTATAACCTCAATAATTAACAAGATTGCTGCAAAGCAATTTTACCATTATGAATGCTCTTAGTATGAATGCATTTGTGAATATGATGTACCTTTTGTCATAAAGCCAAAAAGGTATCAAGGGAAATAATATGTTACAAGAACTAAAACAGTGGGAGTAACAGATGGAATAGAATGATCAAAATATGAGCCTGGAAAACAGCAAGGTCACTTCCATGCAGGAAATCATGTTTGACCCAACAATCTAATGGTCCACAAAAGGACAACTGAAAGGACACCTGATGGTTAAAAAGATTGGCAAAGGATAAAAGGAAGGCTGGACAAGTGTTTTGTTAGAAATTCCATAATCCATGTTTGCAACTGTCATCTATGCAGCACCCCTCTCTTCTCCAATCCACATTTATCACTTGCCCAAAGCAAACGAGCATGAGTTTATATAGATGTGTGCAAGTAGGGGTGTGTAATGTTAAAGAAGTTGTAATTAATACAACTTATATAGGTTAAAAGAGACTCTTTGTATGCTGTGTGTCTCCTTGAGCATTTCATTACTGCATAAGATCCCAAAGTTCAAATCAGTAACACCAGTTCCATTCATTTATTTGATTAGACTACAGTTAATATGAATGCTCTCCATGCATTCAATCACATTCTAATTTGGAATTAAAAGTAAAGATTCTAATTTTATGACAACTTTGGGAGAAATTCTGGCCTGGGACTTTAAACAATACAAGTCAGGTGTTGTAAAACGTGCTGGATAGCATAGGCTACCAGTTCTGGGCTGCAAAAATCCAGATAACCACTAGATGACAGCATTGCTAATTTCCTACTAATTTCCCTAATTTGATTAGGGAATCCCTAATTTCCCTAATCAGGGATGGAGCTAATTTTTCCTCCATCCCTTTACTGTATTTACTGATAATCTGGGGATCTGTCTTTTAGATTCAGTAGCTCTAGCATAGCAAAACGACAGCTTTAGCTCCCTGATGTCTCTGTTTTATGTTAAAAGGGCTACAGCCTATTTCTATAGGGAAAGCTCCCTTCCATCAAATATTCCTCCCAAAGTCACTTCTTCTGCAAAATTATTCACATATCACTATAGCTTTTGACCACCTTCTGGTGCATTACATCACACTTAACCAAGCTATCCCTTTTGTGAATTCAGCCAAAGCTATCCACCATTAATGACTACCTGTCAACATCTTTCTGAGGGAGAGAAGCATTGGGTATGAGAAGAAATGAAAGATATATCTCTGCCCAAAACCCACCCGCAGGGGAGGCTTCATTCAAGCCACAAAGCAGATAAAAGGATGAGCAGGAAACGAAACGTCTTGTGAAAAACCAGATCAACACAGTGCTGGAACTGCTTTAAAATGCTTCCCTCACCCAACCACCCCCCAGTGATCTATCTTGACCGCAATTATTACAACCAACTTGCACATTTTCTATAGCCACAGTAATCCAATATAAATGGCTCCTTATTTGAAAAGGAGGGTGGCTGGGGAAATGCTCATTGTTCCTGGCAGTACAGACCCAGCAGTCACTCATCCTCTTTTTCTATCAGCAGTTCCTCAATTTTAGCACTTGCTATCAAACCGAACAGCAGCCATTCAGATCCTACAGACAATAGCTATTGCCTGATTAAGAGATCTCAATGAAATAATACTTTGGTTTAAACTCTATGCACCAAATCTATAATATTTCATGGGCTCAATATTTTACGGGTGATATTAAGGACTGAGATAGATGATAGAGATTGATGATGATGATGGATGGATGGATGGATGGATGGATGGGTGGGTAGATGGATGGATGGATGCAGACAGCTATAGGTTGAGGCTTTCACTGCACTCTCTCTTTGTTCATATGCTAATTGTGTTTTTAATGGATGAGCCAGATACAAACTTACTGATGGGGAATGAGAAAATACTTGCCTCCCAGGACAAGACAAGAAGATTTCAAATGCAGTATTTTCTATAAAGAAAATGAGACAGTTGATCAGACTGCAATTAGTTTTGGACTATATGGCTGTGACTGGCAAGTGTTTGGCCCACCAAACCTGATATTCTGAAAAACATTCCATACTCTTCTGTTTCATGTGTTTGCTCCTAAAACATTTTTTTTACTCATTTTGGGGGTCATTTTTCCCCAGTTCAGTTGTCTTTGTATCTTCATGTTTCTCAGAAGAAGCTACTCAAGTTTGTTTCCACCTTCGGAGTAACTGCACAGAGCCCATACATTTTACAATTTACATTCTCTTGTCTCCAGTCAAGGGATACCATATTTAGGCTGCCAAAACCCAGGCAACCATTAAGTAGCAAAGAGATACAGAAACCTTTGCTTTTTCACTGACACCTAGTAGATAGGGTAGATCTACTCTAATTACTAAGTATGTCTATCTGCTAGCAGTACGTATGATATTGCCGCCAAAAAAAAAATCAGCTTTATGCTGCCCCAAGAGGTGACTGGAGATGACCAGAAATAACTGGAGATGACGCATGCACATACACAAAAGGGAGGGGGCTTCAACTGTGTAAACGTCATCTTGACTTTTTTGACCTGCCCCCACAACAGAAGCATAGTTTCCAGATCACAAAAAGTAAGCATTCCACTTTATTTGGTTTTTTAATATCCAAATCCCATTTTAATATTGTGTTTGGTTTTGGGCTCCACATTTTAAGAAGGAATCAGATAAAGAAGAACAGTTTTAGAGATAGGCAACAAGGATGTCCAGGGACTAGATAGATAAAATTCCTGTTGCATTTATATCATTTACATCATTTGCATAAGGATAACATTGCACAAATAAACAAAATGACATTATTTGCATCTTTTATTTTTATCTTTTATGTTTTATGGATTGTATTGTAATTTCTTTGATGGTTGTGAGCCGACTAGAGTCATTAAGAGTCAGGCCACATATAAGTTTGATAAATTATCATTGCCATTATTACCATTATTACCTGTATGAATGATGTACTGTCTGGTTTAACAGACATTTGGGAATAGCAGACACCCTTCCTCCAAAATTGTCCATTAAACAGAGATTTCAGATTCTGATTTAGGATTGTGGGCAGAAAATTTGGAAAGGGGTATCCTAGAAGAGAGTAGAATTTCAGGCAATAAGTTTCAAATAAGAATCTACACTCGTACAATATCTTGTCACATGTAGGATGAGGAGAGGAAGAGTAAAAAACAAAAAAAGTCATGCTACCCATCATTAGTTGGCCTTTTATGTAATGTTTGTTTCCCAGACAATGACAAACAGCTATTACTGTAATCTCAGAACCGAAGAGAAATCTGTTTTATCCACAAATTACGATAAAATGTTGCTAATGGATTCTACGAACAATGCAAGGCAAATGCAGATTTACTCACTTTACATGTATCACAGAACCCTTTTGAATATAATTGCAGTTCTTGTTAGAGCTGCTCAGTGCCAGCTGCCATTTGGTGGTTGCTTGCCTGTGTAAAATTTGGATTAGTTTACATGACAATTGTCAAGACTTGCAGATGAGAGGTCTCTAGCTGTCAACCCAACTAAGCTCCCCTATTAAATGGGATTTTAATTTTATAAGATTACTTTTAGACAGTCAGCGTAAGTTAAGGTCACATTGGACCAGATGCACTCAGCTAGGTGTCTTAACCTCCTGCTTCAGGAAATCCAGAATATCAATCGAAGAGTATCAGTTGAAGAGTATCACTGGATATGTATCCAACTTGAAAACCTCCAGCAAGAAGAACCCATCCCACATGCAAGCACCATTCACATCATTGATATATCATGTGATGAGTTCTGGGACATCTGTCCTCACCTAGTTGCAGGTGTTTTTCTGTACAATACCAGCTAGTACAAAACCATCACTAGTTGTAAAATCAAGATAAGGCAGTTCCTTATTTTCCATCTAACATTTTAGCAGGTTTATTTTGCTCTATGGGACAGCCTTGCTGCAGACGTCTGTATGGCCACAACCCTGCTAAAGTTTCAGAAATCATTAAAGAGTTGCTTCTCTCAGGCTAAAGCCTGCTGTGTGGTGTGGGTAGTTGATTTATGTACTGTATGTGTAGAATTTCTATTGTAAACACACCCATGAAGATCATTTGAGCAATGCCGATAGATGCGGCTCTCCCTCTGGGGAAAACTCTATGGAATGAAGTACGTAGGGGAAAGTGGATGGTCTTTCTGCCATCTCAGCCAGTGGATGTCTTTCATCTTCACATAGTGCTCTTGGGCTATTCCCATGTTTGCTGGAATGCTTGAAGGGACCTTTGTTCTCTTAGAAACAGATATCCCTTCCTTTTTTCTACTGCCTTCAAAAAATGTTGTATGCTAGACTGGGAATTTCAAAACAAGCAAACAAACAAACAACAGCATCCTGGGAAAAAGCAATGGAAAACCAAGTCCATCTTGTTGCTAAGAAAACTGCATGGACATTTCTATGTAGTTACTAGGCTATGAGACTGACAACAGTCTTTGTCTTAGCTATCCAGAAAGGCTTTCAGAGGAAGAATAGGATAGAAATGCCTGAAACCAGAAGTGCCCAACTTTGGGGGATCAATGGCTGTACTCCAGAAAGGAGGAGGATAAAAAACTGGGTTGACTAGGACCAAAACAAGTTGACTTAATGAAATGGAAATGTAATTGAAGTTAAGTCAAATTAAACTGCAGTTAATATGAAAGGCATGGTAGGCAAGCATGGTTCCATCACATTAAAAATTCAGTGGTAATTTTGGGAGGGGCTGGGAGAGCCACACCCAATGCTTCAGGAGCTACAAATAAATAATAATTAAATTGTTCATTTCTGGAGCCATTCATATACAAGGTATTAGTGGTGCTGGGGAGAAACCCAAGGTCTGTAGAAATGCAAAATGTATTTAGGGGAACACCACCACCACCATCACCATCTCAAGGGAAGCTGTGAGCACTGAAAGCTTAATGCAGGCTGAATATGCCCATTCATAAAGAATGCTGATTGACAACTGGGATGGGGGATAGCAAAGGGAACTGAGTTCCTGGAAGGGTGTAGGCATCCTTGGGTAGGATCCACTGTAATTTTTCCTTGAAGGTCTGACTTATCGAGCAGAACTTTTGGTAAGACCAGGGCAGGCATAGGAATATAAGGAAAGATCTCTCAAACTATAAAAATACAAACAATACCTTAAATAAAACTTTTCTTTTTGTTGATCATCTCACTTGTGCCTTGTGCTTCTACTTTCCTGTGGAATTAGTTCTCATGGCCAGATTTTAGAAGAAGGAGAAGGAGAAGAAGGAAGGAGAAGGAGAAGGAGTTGTCAAGGTTAGAACTATTGTTCATGCTACAGCTGGTAGAAAGGAACCTATTGGGAAAACCACATGGAGGAGGTAATGAACATGGTAAGGATAACTCTACAATGTTTTGCTGCTAGTTTCTCTATTTAGATTTCTTGCTTTTCTGTGTATCTTGTTGAACACAATAGTAAGGGACTTCATCAAAAAAAAAATCACACTATCCACCTGCATTCATAAGTAGATTGTCAACTGCAACTTAACACTTCAAAGACATCTCAATATGGCTTTCGGTCAACAAGACTAACTGGAGATTTACCAGCAGACTTTGTGCTGGATAGCTCTGGGTTAAGTGGAAAGGAAGGGGCTTATTTTATATGCTATTTTCTGTTCTTGTGCCTCATTTCATGAAATTACCTAAACGGTTTTCCTGCATTTTCGGCTTACAGCATTAGAGCCCTTTGCCCAAGCAGACAAGAAGAATTCTGATTGCTCATCACACATGCTACAGTGTAAGATTTCCCATTACAGTATGACAAATCCCAGAGAAATCCTCTTTCAATAAGATGACATTATTGTACAGGTTTTATGGATGGGACCTGCCGCAAGCCAGCTCTGCCAGATCTTTCTGGCTGGGCAGAAACAGAAGAAAGGTAGTTCCATAAGTCTCTAAGTTGAAAGTCACAGATAAGTCTCTCAGACTGTGTTAAGAATATAAAAATAGGCCTACTGTTGGATCAAGCAAAGCCCGCCTTAGTCCAACATTTTGTTTCTAATAGTGGTCAACCAGATATCCCTGGGTACTTGCAAGCAGGAGATGGAGACTTACTGCTCTTCTGCCACTGTTTCCCAGCAAGAGAGGTTCTACTGATTCTACAGACTGATAATGTCTGTAAATCTATCCTCTATGAAGGTATTCAATTCCCTTGAGTAAGTGTCTGTCACCATCACTTGTGGGAATGAATTCCATAGATTAATTATGTGCCACATGCAAGATGTGCTCACTCTGATGGACCATATTTTTGGAAGGGTGGGGTTCTAAAATATATTTATTGAAATGTTTAGGCTTCCCATGACTTGTTGATACAGTCATCCAGTGCATGAATAATGCTGCTTTAAGTACCAAGAGGATCAGCCATCAGAGAATTAACTGTGATTATGTTCACATAAGACACTTTCCCATTACTAATGCCATCATGGTTTAGCTAATTCACTCAATTAAGTCAATTTGCACAAAATATTGGACCATCAACTCACCACATGGGCTGGATTCACACAACATGTTAGGCAAAAATCTGGTTGTTTAACATGGGGATCAGCATGTCAGCTGAACACAGTCTATTAGTACACAGAATTGTATTGACCATATTGAAACACTCTGAGGAGTGGGTACATCACCAGTAAAGCAACAGTGATTTGAGCTAGCAAATCTGTTTTCTGGAAAGATTCCTGTGCCTTTAGCAACTCTTTATATGGCAAAAGGTTGATTGGTGAGACACAGCCTGTTGTTGGCTCATTCTGCTGGAGCAAACTATATCTGTTGTATTTCTACAAGGTACTTAACAGTTAGCATCCAGTCATGGCCGGGGTGAGGTTATTAATATGTTTTCTACTACAGATTAAGGTTACTATGGTAACTAATCATTTTGGCCAGGTGAAGAGGTTGAGTTTAATTGTCCTCTTTTCGGATGTTAATTGTTGCACCTGTGGGGAAGAACTTGCCTGGACTTGTTTTAGTTTAAGGTTTCCCTTCTGTGTAGGCTTGCAGAGAATATGCAGCTGAGAGAAATCTCTCCTCTCAGCAAACAGCCTTTAAATATGTTTGTTTTCTGTAAATAAAATTATTTTTATAGAAATGCCTGGTGTGTGACTTTTCTGATCTCTCCTGGGCCAAAGGCTTTCCTAGCACTCTGCAACAGAGGTGACAAATATCCAGGCCAACATAATGTATTTATTTTATTTATTATTCAAGTTTTGTTACTGCCCATCTCCCCCAAAAGAGGGACTCTGGGCGGTTTACAGTAAAATTGATGCTATAACAATAAATGTTAAAATCCCATAAAAAATAAAAACAAGTTACAAATATAAAATACAGTATAAATAAATATAGAATCCAAATGGCTCTAAAGATTCCAATCCAGTGGCAGGGGCTCTAAGGTGTGAGCCACCCCCAAGAATGGCTACCCACCTTCCCGCCCCAAGCAAGACGGCAGAACCAAGTCTTCAGGGCCTTCCGGAAGGTCAGGAGTGAAGGGGCCTGCCTCACCTCTGGGGGCAAGATGTTCCAAAGGGCAGGAGCCACTGCAGAGAAGGCCCGCTTCCTGGACCCCACCAGATGAAATTCTCTTGCAGACAGGGTCCGTAACATGCCCTCTCTGCATGATCAGGTGGGGCAGGACAAAATTATGGGGATGAGACAGTCCCTCAGGTAACCTGGCCCCATGCCATGTAGGGCTTTAAAGGTGATAAGCAACAACTTGAATTGGACCTGGAAGCAAACTTGCGCCCAGTGCAGCTCGCACAATAAAGGTGTTATATGTGCCGATCTAGGGGCACCAAGAACAGCTCACGCAGCTGCATTCTGGACCAGCTGAAGTTTCCGGATACTCTTCAAGGGTAGCCCCATGTAGACCGCATTGCATGATTCTGGTAGCATAGTCTATATGGGAGATGACCAGGGCATGAGTGACTGTTCAGAGGGCTTCTCACTCCAGGAACAGGTGTAACTGGCACACAACGTGAAGTTGAGCAAAGGCCCTCCTGGCCACAACTGCCACCTGCTCTTTGAGTAGGAGTCGTGAGTCCAGAAGAACCCCCAGATTACACACCGGGTCTGTCTGGGCAGTGCAACCGCATCCAGAACTAAAGATGGCAATTTCCCGGAAGCCGAGGAGCCATCAATCCACAGCCACTCCGTCTTACCAGGGTTCAGCTGAAGCCTGTTGTTCCCCATCCAGACCCCTACAGCCCACAGGCACTGAGAAATGGCAGTCACTGCATCACTTACCTCACCTGGGATGGAGATGTATAATTGGGTATCATCAGCATATTGATCATACCTCATCCCGTGGTGATGGATGATCTGTTTCTTAGGTCTTTTTAAGATAAAGATTAAATTACAGCACTGCATTTTTGTCTTTTCAACATACTGTACGTTGTGCAGTTACAATTTACAGGACTGCTGTTTGTAATTTAAATTGCATACCATTGAGCCACTTCTTAAAATGCTTCTTCCCCTGCCTGCTCATTCAAAATGCTTCACTCTTTTGCTACCAAGGCAGGAATAAAACCCTATCAATTACCTCTTATTGTGGTTATAATGTTCAGGTCTTAGGAATTAGCCCGAAAAGCAGCCAACTTTACCAAACAGGGTAAAAGGCACTGGCGTTAAGTGACAGAATGCTAACACATGTTGCATTTTAACCCATTTGTATACTCTTTAAAGCCTTAGGGGGACTCGCAGATTTAAATGCAATCCTTGGGTGAATTTGCTATAACGGCAGTGTTTTCTAATGTTTACACCTTATTTTATGCTGCGTTTTTAGGCTGGTGGGTGAACAAACCAACTGAGAAGTCTTTGAAATGAAAGGAAATGTCAGGAGACCCTCACCTTCCTCTAGCTTGGACATGCATCACATTCTGATTCAATGTCTATTGGAAGGAAAGAAATTGACTTTGTTCCAAGTAGAGACCCAAGAGGTTTTTCCTCTACATGTTTTTGTAGAACTGACAAAATGCTGCTGAGCAGTTTAACTGAATGTGATTTTGAGCACTGACAACAAACTGAGATTTATCAAAAATAATAATATCGCTTTATTGTAAAATCTGGTTTCCCTAATGGGCAAGTAAAGCAAGAATACATGAATAAATAAATAGATGAGCTTTGTTTAGTAAAGCAATCATAATCAATTTAGGTAGAAACACGGTGTGCAGCATTTTGAACAGACCAGCGCATCGAGTGTGGGTGAATGGGGCAGAGATGTCCACAGGGTCCAAAGCTTCTTGTTAAAATGACAGAAGCAACATTGTGCTGTCATGATCCAAGTCACACCCTTTTTCTACAGGCAGACAATGTCACAACACATGTACAAAAGGTGCAGAATTTGCTAATGATCCACAACTGCACATTGTTATCCCAGGCTGTGGGGAAGATGTTGTGGATACCCTTTCTTAGTGCCTGAAGGCTGTCAGGGTCTGGATGGGACAGAACAGACTCAAGTTGAACCCTGGCAAGTTGGAGTTGCTGTTGAATGGTCAGTGTCCTCTGTCACTTACACCTTGATGGGCCTGCACTACTCATCAGGGAGCAGGTTTGTGACTTGGGGGTCCTTCAGAACTCACAGCTCCTGCTAGATAAGCAGATAGAAGCAGTTGCCGGGGAGCCTGTGCCCAGCTTCAGCTGGTGTGCCTATTGTGGCCTTACCTGGGGCAGGAGGACTTGGCTACATTAATCCATGCCCTTATCATCACCCAGGAAGACTAATGTAATGTGCTCTACTTGGCATTGCCCTTAAGGAGCATTCTAAAACTATAGCTGTTCCAAAATGCAGCAGCCTGCATACTTTCAGGCTCCTGGCATTGGGAGCATAGTACACCAGTTTTGTGGACCCTGCATTAGTTGGTCACTAGTCTCCAGGTCCAATTAAGGTGCTGTTTTGATCTATAAAGACTTTTATGGCTTGGCACCTGGGTACCTGTAGGACTGTGTGCTCCAGTCAGTATCAGCCTGACTGCTAGATCAACCGGGCAGAAACTGCTGCACATCCCATACTTTTAGGAGATTTGGGGGAACCAAGACAAGATGGCACTGCTTTTCTGTTGATGTTTTGGAAACTTCTGAAGTCCAAGCTGTTCTGGAGAACTTTACCCTGATTCGATGTCATCATCTCTACCCTTATTTATCTTTATTTGTATTGTATCTTGTACAGTTTTATTTTTGCAGAATTGTATTCTTGTTGTTTTTATCTTTATACCATGGATGTTTTAACTTGTAGTTTTTCTGTGCAAGCCACCAAGAAGTGTTTTGATTGTGGCAGAATAGAATGAATTTCATAAGTAAACATTACAAAGAGCAAGAAACAGTATAACAAAACAAAGAATGATGCATGGATAGAAGAAAAGAAAATATTCAAATTAACATTCTCCCCTTGTGACAATGTTATATTATTTGTGTAGTTATTATCATCCTACATAACTAGCTGATTTAATTGCCAGGACAAAATGTGAGAATAGTGCAGGTGAATGCACACATCTCCTCAGGAATGTTGTCTTCACACCCACTCAAAATTTCTGTCAACAAAAGTTGACAGAGCCTTTATAACTTTTTAATTCTGCAATATTCTCCCCACTGCCCCCCCCCCCCCAGCGCCAAAATAGTTCTGCTTCCCTCAGCTAAATTTGAAAATCAGTATCTGGGGACTCACCTTACACTAAAGTATGGAGATGACAAAAATATTGTTCCTATATGAAAGTAGCTTTAAAGAGCTACTTTCATAGACTCCAAACAAGTCTATTTTGCTATTTGTTCAGTGAAGCTTCACAGAAAAACCTCAAGTTAAAACATCCATAGTACAACGATAAAAAACAAGAATACAATTCTACAAAAGTAAAACTGCACAAAATACAAATAAAGATAAATAAGGGTAGAAATGATGACATCAAATCAGGATCAAGTTCTCCAGAACAGCTTGATCTTCAAAAGTTTCCAAAACATCAACAAAAAAGCAGTGCCATCTTGTCTTTCTTCCTCCAAACCTCCTAAAAGTATGGGATTTGCAGCAGTTTCTCCATGATTGATCTAAACACCTGTTCTTCCAGCCTTAAAAGCTAGAAAACCAGGGCAAAGAGGTAAGTTTTCAATGAGCATTAAAAGAGATTTATCATAGGGTCCTCCTGCCCAAACCCTGAATGTCACCAGCTGACATTCAGCATTTTTCAAAATGCAGAAATTGGTTTCTCTCTTCTAAAGTATTTATTAGTGTTCTCATGTAATGTAGGATCTTAAAAATCAATCAGAAAATAAGATTAGGTCTCTCTCAACCTCTTCATCTGAGTTGTTAATAAAAATGTTGATGAGTACAGGCTGCAGGACCAATTGTATAGCTTTTCATTCAAACCTCATTCCAAATTGATACAGCAGCTAGAGAAGGCAAATACATACTATATAAAGCAATTTTCAGAAAGCACTTTGCCCCTAAATATTATTCAACCTTTCAATTTACTCTCAAGTCTTTGCTTACAAAACTCTGTTCTGACATTTTCCCCCAGCCTTCTTTTTTTAGCAACAAAGGAACTTGGTAACAGTAAAGGAACAAGCAGTCAAAAATACACTACAGACTAGCAGTTGGTAAAGCAGCCATGACGGCCTTGGGAAAGTTATTTAAATGCCATGATGTGTCCATACCTAAAAATACCAGAATCATGCAAGTCAATGTATTCCCTGTGACACTCTATGGAAACGAAAGTGGACTTCAAAGAAGCAGGATAGGGAGATTATTGATGCTTTTGAACTTTGGTGTTCGAGAAGACTCCTGAGAATTGCATAGACAGCCAACAAAACAAACAAATGGATCATTGAACAAATCAACCCAGAGTTCTCACTCAAGACACAAATGACCAGGCTCAGATTATCCTACTTGGACACATTATGTGAAGATCCAGCTCTCTAGAGAAGGTTCTAATGTTGGGAAAGATGGAAGGAAAGAGAAGAAGAGGACAACCAGCAGCAAGGTGGATGGACTCAGTTACAGTGGCAATTGCTGTATTGTTGAACGACCTGAAAGACCAGGTTGGAGACAGATCGTCATAGAGAAAATCTAGCTATGTGGTTGCGAAGAGTCAATACTGACTTGATGGCACATAATCAGTCAGTGCCTGCTGTTTTCTTCCCCTTATGCTTTGCATTGAGAAATAAAGCAACTATTTCAAAGATCCATTGAAAATCTAGGACTCTCTCATTCAAAGAAAACCAATCTCTTGTACTGATGCCCCTGGAATTTCTTACAGTTTGTGCTCTTAGTCTATACATTTATACAAAGGAAATGATTGCACCTTGTTCACCCAGAGGCATTTTCTTCTCAGCTTTTCTGAAAAGGAGAGGCAAAAAGAGTAAGAAAAAACTATCAGAGCACAGAAACCCAATCAGGCTGTGAAGATGACCCACCACTTCAACATTGCTTGCAGGCTCATCCAGAAGATGCCCGTCAGCTTATCCATAGAGCACAGTTCAGTCCATTAAGAGTCCTTGTCCAAGCAGATATGAATAACCCAAAGGCATTTCAGCCTTCTGTTCATTGGCATTTCTGCACGTTGCTCTATCATCAATTGAAAAGACAAGCAGAGATCTTTCCTGTAGCTCAGAACCATAGTACGGATGTCAGGAAAGCAAAAGCTCAGAATGAGCTGAGATTAGTGAAGAATGCTAAGAATACAAAAAGGATTTCTTGATATTTTTCACAATAAAAGGAAAAGAAAGAGATCAATACTATCAGCGAAGATAGGAAATTTCTAACGGGTAACAGAAAATAGGGACGCAGTGGCGCTGCGGGTTAAACCGCTGAGCTGCTGGGCTTGCCGATTGGAAGGTCGCCAGTTCGAATCCGCATGACAGGGTGAGCTCCCGTTGCTAGTCCCAGCTCCTGCCAACCTAGCAGTTCGAAAACATGCAAATGTGAGTAGAGTAATAGGTACCACTTCGGCGGGCAGGTAATGGTATTCCGTTTAGTCATGCCGGCCACATGACCACAGAAGTGTCTACGGACAAACGCCGGCTCTTCGGCTTTGAAATGGAGATGAGCACCACCCCCTAGAGGCGGACATGACTGGACTTAATGTCAAGGGAAACCTTTACCTTTACCTAACATAGAAAATAGCTGCTCAACCCATATTTGTGGTCCAGCTTTCTTCAACAAGAGCACTTCACTCCTGGCCACCCGGCATAAGCCTTCTCCTTCTGCCCATGTTCCCATCATTCAAACCAACTCAAGACTCCTCTACTCTAGTGGAACAAGCTAACTGTTTACTCCATCAGCCACCCCCAACCTCCATCTACCAGGACATACTCATCACTCTACAGCCTCCTTTGCCACTAGTGCTACCAACACTGCTAATGCCCTGGCTTCAATCACCACCAGAGGTCCTGGCTCATGTCAGATGAAAGGCCATCCAGCCAACTTTAGCACATTGCAGGTCCATTTAGTGTTGGGTCCATAAAACTTTCCCAGAATTGAAAACAGGACCTTCTAACCTAAAACCTTGGGCCAAGTTTACACAGAATGGTGGAATGAGTCAGCCACTCCCCAGGGTACAAATTTACTTTCCAAATTAATGGCACATGATTGTCCATGTCCTAGTCAAAGGGAGAGCAGCAGTTTCTGAAGCCTTCCCACCCACTACAAAGAAAACCTTGTTTGCAGGTTAAAAAAAAGATCTATAGCAGCCTTATCATGGTTCTAACTCTTTGAACAACATACTAATCTCACTCACGCCTAAGCCTGTTAAACATGGCTTTAAACAGGGCCATTAAAGATCTTGCCTTGTATAAAAATCAAAGAAGGGTCATGCCTTTGGAATACAAGGCTTCATTTTAATAAAGTAATAAATTCTATTTGTTGCAGTTAAAGAAAATGACATTGATTACAAAGAAGTCAAATACTGCTGACAGATATCCATGCATACATCCCCACTTTGAGAAATAGTGGCAGTATTGATTGATTGCTCAAACTTAGCATTGCCTCTAATCAACTAGTTATTATTCTGGTTTGCTGTAAAAATAAAACAATAAAAAAAGAAAAGCTGAACAGATTAGTGATGCTGTAAAAGCTGATGCGCTATGAATCCATATAAATACTTAAGTTAAGGAGCCAGATTCATAGTCAAAGGGATTGTATACTATGCTTTGAGAACTGGGCAAGGTAAGGGAATGATCAACTCACTGTTACCCATGATTTTACCAATGTTCCTCATTATTGCTTCTAATACTCCACTCTGGGGTCCCCTTCAGAATGGTACTATATCAAACTGGAGAATGAATGGCAGCCTTGCTGTCACCGGAAGGGTGAAGGTGGAGCAACCTTCACCTTCTATAGACAGTGGGTCATCCTTACGCTGAGTTATCTTAAGCTTCTCCTGGTTGCTGGTTTTGACAACTCAGTTACAGACATTCAGACACTATCTGTAGCATTGATTTTGATTGATTGATTGATTGATTGTCCATCAAGTTGTTGTTGACTCTTAGCATCCACATAGATAGATTTTCTCCATGACGATCTGTCCCTAATCTGGTCTTTCAGGCCTTCCAACAGTGTACTCAGTCTGTAGTGTATCTTTACATATTATGTTACATTTTACAAGAGCTGTCATTCCAAGTTCTGACATTTTCTAAATTCAGAGCTGAGCTTGGCTACTCAAAAACCTAGATCATGTCATATCATTGACTTGCTTTGTGAATAATTCTCCTTCATGCAGGGACATCTAAACATTTTCCTGGTACAGTAGTCTCTGGTGTGTTAATACAGCACATGAAGATGAGGTTGCCCAATTCAAAACAAAGACAGATGTACTCGGAATAGAACAGTTCTGCTTTTTCTTGCTCACCCAACATCCCACTTAAATGGGCTGGCAGTCTTAAAGGAACAAAATTGGAATAGATGGACAGTTACGAATCCATCTAGACCAGCATTTTTCAGCATAGGGACAGATATCCTGGTGCCTTCCAAACACTTTATTTATTTATTTGTTTGTTTATTTATTTTATTTATTTATTAATCAGATTTGTCACCACCCATCTCCTCCAACCAGAGGGACTCTGGGCGGTTTACAATATCAAACAATAAATATATAATAAAATTCCAATAAAATCCCTCTAAAACAATTTTTCAACTACCCCATCTAATAAAATCCAGATGGCTGCAAACTCCTTCCATCATTATGTAGGAGGGGCACTTCAAGGCACTAGCCAACCCCAAGTATGGTGATTCTCCTCCCTGCCCCAAGCCTGGTGGCAGAGCCATGTCTTCAACTTCCTCTGGAAGGCTAGGAGCGATGGGGCTAATCTCACCTCTGGGGGCAGCATGTTCCAAAGGGCGGGCACCACTGTAGAGAAGGCCCGCCTCCTGAACCCTGCCAGATGGAAATCTTTTGCAGACAGGGTCCGTAGCATGCCCTCTCTGCATGACCGGGTGGGATGGGCTGATGATGCAGGGAAGAGGCGGTCCCTCAGGTAACCCAGTCCCATGACATGTAGGACTTTAAAGGTGATAACCAACACCTTGAATTGGACCCAGAAGCAAACTGGTATCCAATGCAGCTTGTGTAGCAAAGGTGTTATGTGCACCCTTCTAGGGGGCCAAAAATAGCCTGCGCGGCCACATTCTAGACCAGCTGAAGCTTCCGGATACTCTTCAAGGGTAGCCCCATGAAGAGAGCATTGCAGTAGTCTTTATGGGAGATAACAAGGGCATGAGTGACTGTCCAAAGGGCTTCCCGATCCAGGAAAGGGCGTAACTGGTGCACAACACGAAACTGTGCAAAGGCCCTTCCGGCCATGGCTGCCACCTGCTCTTTGAGCAGGAGCCGTGAGTCCATGAGGACCACCAGGTTACACACCGGGTCTGTCTGGGGCAGTGCAACCCCATCCAGAACCAAAGATGACAAAGTCCCGGATACGGACTTAACCCACAGCCACTCCATCTTTCCAGGGTTCAGACCCCTACAGCCCCCAGGCACCGAGAGAGGGCAGTCACAGCATCACTTACCTCACCCGGGATGGAGATATACAATTGAGTATCATCAGTATATTGATGATACCTCATCCTGTGGTGACAGATGATTTCACCCAGTGGTTTCATGTAGATGTTGAATAGGAGAGGAGAGAGAACCGAACCCTGCGGCACCCCACAAAGGAGGGGTCAAGGGTCGGATCTCTCACTCCCTATCACCACTGATTGGGACCGGCCCTGGAGGAAGGAGGTAAGCCAGCACAGAACTATGCCGCCCACCCCCAACTCCCTGAGCCATCCCAAAAGGATACCATGGTCGATGGTATTGAAGGCCGCTGAGAGGTCAAGGAGAGTGAGGATGGATGCACTACCCCCATCCCGCTCCTGCCAGAGATCATCCATAAGTGCGACCAATGCCGTTTCTGTCCCATATCCGGGCCTGAAACCTGACTGAAAGGGGTCTAGATAATCTGTTTCCTCCAGAATCCTCTGGAGTTGTAATGCCACAACTTTCTCAACCATTTTCCCCAAAAAGGGGAGGTGGGAGACTGGACAAAAACTATCCAGTACAGTAGGGTCCAACGATGGTTTCTTGAGGAGGGGTTGCACCAGTGCCTCCTGAAAGGCATTTGGAAACACCCCCTCCCTCAAGGATGTATTAACCATTGCCTGGACCCATCCACACATCACCGCCTGAGCTGCTTTCACCATCCAGGAGGGACATGGGTCTAGATAACAAATGGTGGCATTTACTGTCCGGAGGATCCTGTCCACTTCCTCGGGTCCAACAGGATCAAACTGTTCCCAGATAACACGGTAAGAATGCTCCCTTGGTATCTCCAGAGACCCTGCCTCACGCTTGGAATCTAACATGGAGCGGATCCGAGCAATTTTGTCTTGCAGATGCTCCAAAAACTCCTCTGCACAGCCCTGTAGGTGGGTCACTGCACCCACCTTCCCCAAAAGGGATTGAGTGATTTTAAATAGGGCCATTGGGTGGCATTCTGCAGATGCAATAAGAGCAGAGAAGTATTGACGCTTCGCCACTCTTATCGCCACTAGGCAGGCCTTAATAGCAGCTCTAACCAATGTTTGGTTGGATTCTTCTTCCTTTTTTTTAATCTAATTCAAAAAAATTTTGCATTTTCTCTTGCCTTTTCTTTTTAAATTCACTATTATGTGGTAAAAAATATCCTCTTACAAAAGCTTTACTTGCATCCCAAATCATCCTTAATTCTGTGCCTTTATTATGATTATTCTGAAAAAAATTGTAAAACTTCTTTTTACAATCCTCCACCAGAGTTTCCTTTTGTAACAATATCTCATTCAATCTCCACCTAAAAAATCATTTTTTTTCCTTTTAAAAGTTAAAGCCACTGAATTATGATCCAGAAAAGTCTTTGGTAATGTCTGTACTTTATAAACATTAGTAGCCAAAGTCCAAAATCATATCTATTCTTGAAAAAGATCTATGTCTTTCAGAAAAATAAGTATATTCTTTTGAATCACCATTTTTATATCTCCATGCATCAACAAGCTCCAAATTATCCATTAAATTTAAAAAAATGGTAATTTACCCTGTAGTGCCCAACGTGGAATCCTCTTCAGTGTCTTGTACCTGTTGTGGCATTTGTTTAGTCTCATCTCTCATTGTCATTTTTATTTGTATTTCCTCCAGTTCTTCTTTAAATTTTACCAAAAAATCTCTTGCTTTCTGCATAGAGTTCGATCTGAATCTTTATTGTTTAAAAGTAAAAATCACCCCTTCCAACTTATCCCATTTAAATAGAATTTTCTTCTGTTTATCTGTCAGAAAAAAAAATACTCTTTACTTTTGTGTAGTATTCTAATTAGAATTTCCATAAGTACAATTACATCTGTATTATCAATCCTCAATCTAGTATTAAAATGCTGCTATAAAACTTGGTCTCTTGCCTTCTTCCTGACAAAGTGCACAAGGATGTCCCTTGGAATATTTCTTAATTTTGTAGTGCATGCATTAATCCTATGTTGTTGTTTATTCGCTTAGTCGCTTCCGACTCTTCGTGACTTCATGGACCAGCCCACGCCAGAACTTCCTGTCGGTCGTCAACACTCCCAGTTCCCCCAGGGACGAGTCCGTCACCTCTAGAATATCATCCATCCACCTTGCCCTTGGTTGGCCCCTCTTCCTTTTGCCCTCCACTCTCCCTAGCATCAGCATCTTCTCCAGGGTGTCCTGTCTTCTCATTATGTAGCCAAAGTATTTCAGTTTTGCCTTTAATATCATTCCTTCAAGTGAGCAGTCTGGCTTTATTTCCTGGAGGATGGACTGGTTTGATCTTCTGGCAGTCCAAGGCACTCTCAGAACTTTCCTCCAACACCACAGTTCCAAAGCATCGATCTTCCTTCTCTCAGCCTTCCTTATGGTCCAGCTCTCGCAGCCATATGTTATTAATCCTATAGACTTTATCAATCTCTGTCTCAGTATCATCTTCCTCCCAATCCAGGAAATTAGACAGAGATTTAACAATCTTTTCTCTCATATCTTCTCCATGTTGTTCTGTAATTGCTCTAAATCTTAAACAAAATTCTTTTTCTCTTAGTTCTCTTAGTAATGCCAAATTGTCCAAACCTTTCCCCATGTCTCTATTGCATTCCTACAAAGGTCCCATCTGTTAGTCTAATTAATTTTGCTATTTTCAAAGACACTTTTGTCAGGAAAAATATTTCTTCTGTTTTTAAAAAATCACTGTCCCCTTCATCCATTTAAAACTTTCTTGAATCACAATCTTATTATGCTTTTTGCTTTTAAATTAAAATCCTTTAAAATAGCCATTTCCCCCCCTTCTTAATTTCAAAAGGAAGGCACTCACTGAGAGTCTTTGATCTTTACTGCCATTCAGAATACCTCTCTTAGATTATAAAGTAATTAAATCCAAAGGTGTTTAAGAAAGTTACGTTTTTGCTGGTCAAATGTCCATTAAGGCTGCACATGTCATGAGTACTGATGGTGAGCAGGAGGGGGCATCTATCCAAGGAAGCTCAAGCAAGGCAACAAGAGGGTGGGAATCTACATTGCTGATTTCAAGCTGTTAGCAGGAGATCTGGACTGGAATGAGAGTGCCTTGAAAGACCAATTCAAACAGGGGCTGGATGAAGAAACTAAAAATGAATTAGTGCGCCAGGGTACACCAGCTACCCTAGAAGGTTTATATCAACTGTCTGTGGTTGTAGACACCAGGCTAGAAGAGCTCAGACAGATGCAGCTGGGGAGAAACAGGGGCCTCAGAGCGCTTCCAGGATTTCCAGCTCTCTCTGCAGCATCTCTTTTACTCAGGACCAGAGGAGCCGATGCAGATTGGGGTGAGCAGGAGGCTTATTTCTGAGGCTGAGAGACAGAGAAGAAGAGAGAGAGCCCTCTGTTTCTACTGCAGAGTCCAGGGGCACATGGTGAGAGCTTGCCCAGCGTGAAGCCAAGCAAATTCCGTAAGAGCCCCAGGGCAAGCAGTAGAACCAAGAGCACCTCCACCTCGACTTCCAACCAGGGAAACTCCATCGGTCTCTCTCCACAGAGCTCAGCAGGGAGACCATCAATCAATTAAGAAGGTCTCATTCTGAGGATTCCAGGCAATCCTTTTACTACTTACCAGTCATAATGCACATAAACCCAGAGCACCAGGTCAAGCTAGAGGCCCTCGTGGATTCCGGAGCTTCCACCAATTTTATTGATGTACAGACTGTACAAGACCTGAACATCCCGACCATGGAATAGCCATGTCCCATAGAAGTTGAGACCATTGACAGCCAGACCCTCAAGGCAGGGCCGATTAGAAGCTTCACAGAACCTTTGCAACTAACAACGGGAGACCACACTGAGTGGATCCAACTTTATGTTACTGCATCACTTAATGTGCCTATAGTCCTGGGCACACCTTGGCTGAAGATCCACAACCCATTGTTGAACTGGACTACAGGAGCAATCTCCTTCCCAGCTAAGGAATGCTAGTACCACAAGATTCAAGCCGCTGTCCTCTCTCCAGCAACCAATGCAGCCACGGAAGCAAGGGGGGTCCAGTTGCCAGCCAAGTATGCAGATTTCACAGACGTTTTCAGAGAACAAGAGGCCACAGCACTACCCCCCATAGGGACTGTGATTGCACCATTGAGTTGATACCAGGAGCCAAGATTCCAGCAAGGAAACAATATCCCATGTCCCCCAAGGAACTAGCCACCTTAAAGGATTACTTGGATTCTAATCTCCAAAAGGGTTTCATCCGACCATCTACTTCCCCAGCGTCTGCTCCTACCTTCTTCGTACCAAAGAAGCCTGACCCGTTGGCACTGGCAAACCAGGAGGCACCCATGAGAGTGGTACACGATTTCATTTCCCTCAATAAACTCACGGTCAAAGAAAATTACCCACTCCCCCTAATATCTGATCTGCTGGATCGCTTAAAGAAAGCATGCATTTTTACTAGGTTGGACCTCAGGAATGTGTACAATCTGATCCGGATGAAAGAAGGGCATGAATATCTGACTGCCTTCGATACCAGGTTTGGTAAATTTGAGTACCTTGTTTTGCCCTTTGGCTTGTCTAATGCAGGAGCCATATTTTCCCGATTTATGAATCAAATTTTCTCTGATTTACTAGATAAGTATCTGGTCATTTATCTAGATGACATATTAATATTCTCTGAGGATGCTACAACTCATGTAACCCATGTACGTAATGTCTTACAAAGACTGAGAGAGAACAAGCTGTTCACCAAGCTAGAGAAGTGTGCCTTCGATTTAACTGAATTACATTTCCTGGGCTATAAAATATCAACAGAAGACATATCCATGGATCCTTCTAAGGTCCAGGCAATTCTCTCTTGGCAACCCCCCCCCCCCCGAAATGTGAAAGAGGTACAAAGATTTCTAGGGTTTTGCAATTTTTACAGGAGATTTATAAATAAACTTAGTGACAGGGCTAAACCCCTCACACAGCTTTTGAAGAAAGGATCAAAATTCATTTGGGGGGAGAGAGAGCAAGCAGCCTTGCAAGAATTTAAGCAACTCTTTGCATCCCAGCCACTTTTAAAGCACCCTGATCCCACAAAGCAATTCATAATGCATTCAGATGCTTCAGATATTGCCATTGGTGCGGTTTTATTGCAATATACAAGCAAAACTGAGAATACATTGCTCCCTTGTGCATTTTTCTCCCGCATGCTCTCACCAGCAGAGAGAAACTATGATGTTTTTAACAAAGAGTTGCTAGCAATTAAAGCAGCATTTCAAGAGTGGAGGCGCTGGCTAGAAGGTGCAACCTTTCCTGTGAAAGTTTGCACTGATCACAAGAATTTACAGCTTCTACAAAACACCAGATCCCTCACCCCATGCCAAATCAGATGGAGCCAGTTTTTCTCCCATTTCAATTTTGTTATTTCTTATGTTCCTGGAAGACAGAACTGTTTGGCAGATGCCCTGTCTCGATCCATTCAGGCAACCCCCGCTACTCACCAGGAGGTACAGGCTACTATATTACAACCTCACAACTTTCAGCAGTCTATGAGGGGGAACCAGACAGAGATTTTAGCAGCAGGCAGACAAGCAGAGGACCTATTTACAAGAGTCAGAGCTCAGCAGCAACAGGACCCATATGCCAGGACCAGGATGGATGACCTCCAGAGGGGCCCAAAAGACACTACCTCCCCATTTAATGTGGAGGCAGGAATCCTCTGGCATAGTGGGTGATTATACATTCCCCCCTCATTGAGGGAAGAAGTATTGAGACTTTGCTATGACCATCAAACGGCAGGCCACGGAGGTGTTTTCAAAACTCTCCATAGAGCTCTGAGAGACTACTGGTGGCCTAGGATGACTGCAGACATAAAGGGCTACGTGGCTTCTTGTCATACCTGTAGATGAGCCAAGCCTCTCCCAGGGAAGCCCACAGGACTCTTGCAACCCCTACCCACCCCCAGTAGGCCTTGGGATACAATCTCCATGGATTTCATCACTGATTTACCCCCGGTCCAGGGGCTGACTTCCATACTAGTGGTGGTGGACCTTTTCACTAAAATGGTGCATTTTATTCCTTGCAAGGGCCTCCCATCTGCGCAAGCCACAACACAGTTGTTTATGGATCATGTTTTTCGGTATAGAGGCATGATAAATCACTTGGTGAGTGACAGAGGCCCTCAGTTCACTTCCAGGTTCTGGAGGGCGCTTTTCCAGTCATTAGGGGTCCAGATCCACCTATCATCATCGCATCATCTGGCTAGTAACAGGCAAGCTGAGAAAATTAACCAATGTTTACAGCAGTATCTCAGATGTTACACCACTTATCAGCAAGACAATTGGCCAGCCCTGCTCCCCATGGCAGAATTTACTTATAACAACTCTGTGCAGTCCTCTACCAAGATGTCTCCTTTCCAAGCACCCTACGGGGTTAACCCTCAGGTGTTGCCCACCTCCTCCCAGCAGGGAACTGTTCCAGCTGCGGCTGATTTTCTTAAAGAGCAACAAGCTGCACAGGAGTTGTTAAAGGAGCAGCTGAACAGGGCAAAGAGTGCTTACAAGAGAGCTGTGGATGCTCACAGACAAGAGGGGCCAACGATTGTGGTAGGAGACAAAGTGTGGCTCTCTACCAAGTTTTTGACCTCTACCAGGCCAAGAAGTTGGACTTTAAGTTTGTGGGGCCCTTCACTGTGGTACAGCAGATAAATCCAGTGGCTTATCACTTAAAGCTGCCAGCTTCCATGAAAATCCATCCAGTCTTTCACAGAGCCTTGCTAGCCAAAGACCCTCCCCCAAGTACCTTACGATCGCAAATGCCCCCCCCTCCAGTAATTGTGGAGGGGGAGGAGGAATACGAAGTCGAGGAAATTCTGGACTCTAGGAGGAGGGGAAGGGGCATCCAATATTTAATACACTGGAAAGGGTACCCTGAGGAAGAGCGCACGTGGGAGAATGCCAGAGATGTGCATGCACCAACGCTGGTTCATCAATTCCATCAGCTTTTCCCTCACAAACCCAAGCCTCGCACTCTACCAGAGATTCCTCACTTGACTGAGCAAGCAGAGGAGTCCCAAGCAGAGGAGTTCGTAAGTTGGCAACCTCCACCCCCACCTGAGGCTCTGAGGCCAGAGACAGAGGAGGAGGGAGAGCCGCAGCCCTCCACCTCGGGCTTGCATTTCCCAAGGGGGAGGGGGGAAGAATCTTCTAATTATCTAGCTATTTTCCAGCAGCAGCCACCTGGGCCAGAAGCGTTATCAGACCTGGAGAGCAGCACTGATTTGTCCTTGGAGGAGTTTTCCTTTGAAGAATTTCCATCATTGCCCAGTTCCCATGGGAGCTTAGAGGGGGAGATGGACTCTTATGAGACCTCTGGAAGGGAGGGGGCTGAAATGGAATGTGAATCTGGAGTGGAGGGTGATGTCATGAGTACTGATGGTGAGCAGGAGGGGGCCCCTATCCAGGGGGGGAAACACATGCGTAGTACTGAGGAGTTAAGCAGCCATTCAAAGAGACGCAGATCAGACCCGCCTTAACCTTTGGGGTTTATCTGTCTGGGTTTTTCCCACGCTTCTTCAGTTTGTTAGGATTTTCTGTCTGATGTAGCAGTAATAAAGCACTAGAGACCTATTCCTTGTCTCAGCGTGGTTCCTGGCTGTTAGGACAGCACGACTGTTAAGGGGGCATTGTAAATCCCTTGGCTCCCAAGTCGTTCAACTCACAAAGCTCAATTCCTGTGGTCTCCGCACAAGGGGCAGCTCTTCCAGAGAGCAAGTGGATGATCCCAAAGATCTCTCCTTATCTCCAGAGAGACATTTGTCAGCCAGAAACTGGCTGCTGGCCAGCGATTCCACCACAGTGTTGTCTGCACTCATACAGCTGCTTGCAGGGACGTTTAACCCACCATCATTACTCACCCAGAAGCCCCCTGAGTGGAACAGGAAGTGTTGATTTTCACTGATTGATTGACTGATTGATACCAAGTCATTTTTGACTCCTAGTGACAGGTAGATAGATTTTCTCCATGTTGATCTGTCCCTAACCTGTTCTTTCAGGTCTTCCAACAGTGCACTCATTGCCACTGTAACTGAGTCTATCCACCTTGCTGCTGGTCATCCTATTCTTCTCTTTCCAACATTAGAGCTTTTTCCAGAGAGCTGGGTCTTTGTATAATGTGTCCAAAGTAGGATAATTTGAGCCTGGTCATTTGTGCCTCGAGTGAGAACCCTGGGATGATTTGTTCAGTGATCCATCAGTTTGTTTTCTTGGCTGTCCACAGTATTCTCTAGCAAAATGTTTGTCAACCTTGGGAACTTTAAAATGTGTGGACTTCAACTCCCAGAACTGAAGTTCCCAAGGTTGAGTAACACTGCTCTAGAGTCTTCTTCTATCCTGCTTCTTTAAAGTTCAACTTTCATTTCCATAGAGTGTCATAGGGAATACCATGGCTTGCACAATTCTTATCTTTGTAGGACAGGTACATCACAGCACCTGAATATCTTTTCCAAGGCCTTCATGGCTGCTGTACTGAGTGCTAGTCTGCGGTGTATTTCTTGACTGCTTGTTCCTTTACTGTTGATGGGTGCTCCTAAAAGGCAGAAGCTATCCACCACTTTGATATCTTCATTGTCAATTCTAAGGCTGGTCATTCTACCTGCTATCATTAGTTTAGTCTTCCTTATGTTTAATTTTAGTCCAATTTTTTCACTGTGCTCTTTAACTTTTAGTACTAAAATTGCCTTTGACTCGGGAAAATGAGCATCTTCTGCCTTTCACCGACTGGGAAAAATGAGCATCTTCTGGCATGTATTTGTAAAACAAATAGAATTTCTTTAAAACATTTTTTTTTAATTTCATAAAATCTTCTGGTCTGTCTGCACAGTTTGCAGAATAGGGCTTTTGTTAAAAGCTAAGCAGCCAGAGATAGAACTGTACCACCAATTTCTCCAGCAGTCAACTACTTGCCCATATCAGAGCCTGCCCTGCCACCTGTTGGCTGCAATTGGAATAGCACCCTTCTCTCAACCTCTACAAGGCATGAAGCTATGAAGGCTACCATTTACTTCCTCCCAGCCCCCACAATTCCAGAGACCAGTCTTTTTTTTTTTTTTTATTGTATATTTATTTATTTATCAAATGTTTATAGCTGTCCATAGCGACTCTGGGTGGTGTGTAACACTTAATTAAAAAACCAATAAATACATCTTAAAAACATTCATTATCAAAAGCTATAAAAAACACAAAAACAGGAGAGAATGATGTTAGCCACAGTAAGGGAGCCATTGCAAGATCTCCTCAGTCCCCTGGGACTCCCAAGCCTGAAGGCAAAGCCAGATTTTGAGGGACCGGAGGCATGTTAAGAGGGGTGGAGCAAACCTCACTTCCGGAGGGAGAAGATTCCAATAAGGCAGGCACCATGGCAAAGAAGGCCCGCCTCTTGGGACCTGCCAAGTGTAGTTCCCTGATAGACATGACCCACAGCATGCCTTCTCTGCCAGACTTGGTGGGACAGGCAGAGGAACTGGGGAGAGGCAGCCCCTCAGATATTTTTTTTTTAATCCTATGGCTTAGCAGTTCGGTGTTCATGCTGCTTTTCCTTGCTGGGAAATCCTTGTGAAGTCCAGCAGCCAGATGTGCAGACTGTTTAGCCGTGACAAGTCACAATGGCCAGGGTGCACCACGAGGAGGCTAGTCTACATTGCACCAAGTTGGGCTGAGAGAGAGGGACTGGCCCAAGGTCACCCAGACGGCTTTCAGGCCTGAGGCGGGACTAGAACTCTCATACCACACCTGATTGGCTCTTGGGCTGAGAGAGAGGGACTGGCCCAAGGTCACCCAGCCAGCTTTCAGGCCTAAGGCGGGACTAGAACTCACAGTCTCCTGGTTTCTAGCCCAGAACCTTAACCACTAGACCAAACTGGCTCTCGCCCCTCAGATAACCCAGCCCCATGCCATGCTAAGAAGAATTGGAGATATATATGCATGTGTGAATTAAATCTGTCAATCCTAGCTTCATTCGTACTGAGGCAGTATGATTATTAATTTGTATTTCTGTTAAGCCAAGTATGAGCCCAGGTAATTACTGGAAACTCAGGAATGAATAAGATGACAACATTTCAGCTTTGAAAGAACAATAATGAAAAGCAATTAGATAGTCCCATTTTTGCACCTTTAGAGCAGGTGTGATTTAACAACAGTTCCTCCAGACTGATAAAAATGAATAGCTTTCTGCCTCAGATTGTAAAAAGGAGGTAATCCAACAATGAGAACCCAAAGATGTAACATTTCTAAATCTTTGAAAACCAAGGAAGGGTTCAGTTACTTTTATTATCATCATCTATCTTTGTTATGGTCATTAACCAGCACAAAGCAAATCATGAGAGGAAGGTAATGTTGGCAGATGCTGGGAAAGCCTTTAGCCCAGGAGAGGTCAACAAAAGTCACACACCAAGCATTTCTATAAAAATAATTTATTTACAGAAAGCAAAAAACAAAAAACAAAACATATTTAAAGGAGCAAGCCTTGCTTGCCTACATTGCTGGCAGAGAAAAAAGAGGAAGTAAGAACAAGTCCGGGCAGGTTTCCTCCCCCCCCAGGTGATTTGCATGAAGCACGTGTGAGAGGAGACAATCACTTGCAACCTTTTCACCCGGCCAAAATGACTAGGCACAATAGCAGCTTAATCTGTTAGTAGGAAAACCTCAACAGGTAACTATAGAGCTCTAGACTAGACCAGTGGGATTAAAATAAATAAATGAATAAACAAACAAGGGCACACACAAGGAATTTTAACTAAAAAGAATATTAGGAATAGAAGACATTAAGACTCACAAGTCAAAATGATTATTTTGTGAAGACCTTGCTCCCATCGATTTCTGAAAATGACAGGTGGAGGGAAGAGAGATGTTGGTTTTCTTCTCACCAATAGAGAAAATGTATAAAATAAAGGATTCCACCCAAGCACTGTTGTGTGCCTCTTCTTCTTAGTTTTGTTCCTTTGCCCAGCTTTCACATTTCTAAACTAACAGCAATTAAAAGCATATCCCAACCTGTATTGGCTTTGTTGGATGAGTGAGAACCAGAATACCTGCCTGGTCATCAATAACTGGATTTTACATATGGCGTTCCCCATTCTGGAATCCTCCACACATGCTGGAATTGCAGCTTGTTGTATTCTCACCCTACAGAGGGAGTCAAAAAGCCCCACTCCTTACTTATGTGTATCACATCCACCACACACATAAAACAAGGTAGGGCTTCTATCACATGTTCATAAGTACCCTCTTGACTTTTTTGACCCCCCTCCAGATAGCCTTGCTACTGGGAACCCATAGCACCAGTTCTGGCTTTTTTGTTTTTTTTAAGTTGTGCTGTAGAATCAGCTCAAGTGCACCATGGAACAAGTTCTTGGCTCATCGTCAAGAGATATCTCAGTTATTTACACTGAAGGCTTTGAAGGTGGCCAGAACCCCCATCAATTTTTCATCCAAGTTTCTTTGCTGAAATGCCAGCTGAAAATGTAATAAGATACACTGTCTGTCGGGTTTTATATTTTTTTTCCTGCAGTTACCTGTCTTCCGCTTTGATGCCTTTAATATATTTATTTCTTCCAACATTCCTTCTCCAGTCAGTTTCTCACTGATATAAATACACATATAAGATCGCAGACATATTTTTCAGAAAGCATCAGAAACAAAACTGGTAATTGTTAGCAGCATATGACTAGCAGAATCTCCATGACACTCTTGATATAGTTCAGTTTAGGTTGTCCCCTGGCATATCAATGAAAAGAGGAGAGGCATCATCTTAAAAAA
This sequence comes from Candoia aspera, assembly GCF_035149785.1. Taxonomy (NCBI): domain Eukaryota; kingdom Metazoa; phylum Chordata; class Lepidosauria; order Squamata; family Candoiidae; genus Candoia; species Candoia aspera. The sequence continues at coordinate 15,169,003 of NC_086155.1, read as the reverse complement.
ACAAGAATGAAAAATGGCATATCCTAATTTATTCATGGTGCAAATGTGAAATGAGTTTTTCTATCTAGTGCTTGCTCAGACACACACAGTGAAAAACACATGGGTGTACTTCTTAATTAACATGATCGATGCCCATTCCTTTCTCATGTTGACTTTGCAACGCATGAAACATTTCTGGTTGACTTCTTTTGTCCACTCTTATTTTCTCTACTGTTCGTTTTCAACATCTAATCTTTCTCAGCCAGAGGACACACAGTGGAAGAACCCCTCCTTATCGCCTGTAACATTATTGCATGTTGGGCAAAGAGGCAGGGGACACCGATTCAGCCAAGCATTAGTAAATCAAAGCAGAGATGTGGTTGTCAGAGGGCAAATGATCCTTGACATTGTCCCTTGGCACAGCATAGACTTACATGCTCCAAAGATGATCTGAGTTAAAACATCCAGGGAGAAAATAACATAGGCAGGCAGGCAGGCTATATATAATTATCAATAGGGTATCACTTCACATTTGGGTAGCTCTGCAAAAAATATGTTGTTTGCTGCTTTGTCTTTGTTCTAACTGTTAATATTGTTATTATGCAGAGATGTGAAAGAGGCTTGACATTTGTTTGTTTTGCAAATCTGGGTCCCTAGATGTATTAAAGGACTACCATCTAGGAAAGAATTTGCTTCTGAGCTTCAAGCTACAGCTGCAGAGCAAGACAAGAACAAACATCAACAGTCTATCAATGGCAATCAACATTTCATTAAAAGAAATAAAAAAGTAATGGCAGGATCAAAGGCAAGCTTGTGCAGCCTGAGATCTACCAAACAGAGGGATATCCTGTGATTTTTCAGATGACCACCATGCCTGACCATCTCCTATTTTTTTAAAAAATCACAGCCAAACTGAAGTAAAGTCATTGCCATAGTGATTTACATGGAATATCTCTGGAGTTTTCTTGCCATAATATGGAATGGTTTGCAACACTCTTTTCCATTTTTTTTTTCAATATTCTAGTCCCATTAACAGCACTGAGATATTCTGGTGGTCTCCCATCCAAGAACTAACCAAGCTTACCTCTGCTTGATTTTTTAGATAGTTTTCAAACTGTGTTTACATGGGAACTTGATGACATTCCATGAGAGACTTAAAAATTCACTTGAATGCAGCCCTTTTTCTATCACTAACGCTTTGAACGTTCATGTTTCCTTCTGGGAATGGTTGCACTAAGCCCATTAAATACTTTACAAGACCAAGGGAGTCTCTGGACACAAGACAGCCACATAAAAGCTAAACAGAGATTAAATATGAAGGGGTTTAGCTGCCTCATTGAACAGCAAGAGATTGCTCTTTGTAGCTCAGTGAGGTGTGGTTTTCTTTTTGGCATCTGGGAGGATGGTAGACCCAACCAGAGCATCTTGTTCTGCAAGTATTTCAGCTGCTCAGGAGGATGAGACCAAGCTTATGTGGAATGCCATTTAAGAAAGTGTTGCTGCACAAAACTTTGGCTTTGTGGGTTGTTGTCAGAAAGGGAATTCATTAGGAACCTTAATTATAAATGCCAACTCACAGAAAACTGTTCGAAACCCAAGATTTATGGCACACACAAAGAACAGCTGAAAACTAGCATAAAATATTGACACATTATTGACACATTTGAGAAGATCCAATCATTATTTTCAAGGAGCTCCTTTAAAAGCTTTTTACTTAGTCTGTGAGAGGCAAGGCCTTTATACCAGTGGCCACTATTTTCCAAAAACAATTGCATTTGCCTTAGGCCAAGTTTCATTTTTAAAGATCGTATGTTTGTGTGCCCGTACTGTGCTTGGGCCTGGTTTGTTTCATCATTGCTTGGCAAGTTTATACCTCCCATAAACCATTTTAAGAACTACAGTGACTGGTTCCACACCACCCATTACTCCAAAATGAAGCAAACCATGCTATGGCTTAGCTTAGCATGATTTCTGAACCTAGTGTAATTGTGTTATAGCTCTACCCCAATTCTAACATTTTAACCAATGGATTTCAAAGGCTGTAAGAGGAGACTAAAAGACTAACTACTCAGATATATCTCAGCTGTAGATATAACTTATTAATGTAGATAAATATTGCATTTTGTAAATGGCTCAGGATTTGTGGCTGGTGTTGCATTTATCTGCAATATGAAGTCTCTGCAGCTATATACACAATAATGAAGTATCTTTGTTTTATGCAAGCTTACCAGCAACATTTAAAGTCAGAAGGATCTTTGCAGTCAGCATGTTCATTATCTTACAACATGCTCACCAGTTCCCATGTAGTGAGTTTAGATATCCTATAGCCAGGCAAACTCCATCAACCACTTATTGATATCAATGAAAAAACAATGTCATAACTCTAGTTTTTTCCTCTATTATATAATGCCCCAAATTTGAAAATTTTGATTACTGTGAAAACATGTTTATTCATGAGGCACAGTTGGGGGATCTGCATGAATAAGACTTCTTTTTAACAAAATATAGAAACTGGGGGATGCAAGCAAATGAAACCATATTTGGAACTATTCTGCATTCTTTATAAAGAATCTGGAGTTTGAAAGCTAGAATTATACCCAAAGCACAAAGCCTTCATTCAGTGCTCTCAACTTCCCACTTAATGGATATAAAGCTCCCTTGAAGCCCCTCTTCAGTTCTGTGATAAGATACATTTATACCCTTAATGTACCAAACGCGCACACTCAAATATCATATGCTTATCCATATTGGTTGGACAATGTGATTGTGCTGATCTCTGTAGTTCTGTTACAATCCAAAGCAGCAGGGAAGCTTTGTAGATTAGCACACCTTTCTTAGTAAAGAAGCCTGGTACAAGACCATGTGTCTAAGAAAGGGTAGGTAATTTGAGACCAAAAGACCCCCTTGAAGCTTCAACACTTAGGGTCTGCTTTATGATAAAAAGCAGAAACCTTTTAGAGTCCCCTCTTTGGGAGAGATGGGTGGTGATAGAAATTTGAAAAATAAATAAATAAACAAACTTTATTGAAGTCAGGGATCACCATTATTTCATCTTCCCTTCTTTGTTCCATCCTGCTGATATGCTTATTCAAAGACTTGCCTTTGAATTCCATCAGGATGCCTGAGGAACATCTGCTTCTTAAAGTCCATGGGAATCTTTCCAAACAGTAATGTGGTGGTATCCTGATTCTCTTCTTCCTATAATTCTGCTCAAGTTATGGATGAGTGTGTATGCTGTCACCGCCATTCCAAAGTGCCATCCATTCAAAGACAAATCAGGCTGGAGGAAGTCGTTCAGTTCACAAACTGAATCTCTATGTTTAGAGGCGGAATACCTTTAACTACCAATTGATTGTGTGCCATCAAGTCAGTGTTGACTCTAAGGGACCACACAGAAACACCTTCTCCAGGATGATCTTTCTCCCTCCTGGCCCTGCAGCACCCACTGCCACTGTAATCGAGTCCATCAGCTTTGCTACTAGTCATCTTGTTTGCTTTCCTTCCACCTTTCCCAGCATTACGGACTTTTCAAGGGAGTTGAGTCTTCACGGAATGTGTCCAAAATATGATAATTTATGCCTGGTCATTTGTGCCTCAAGTGAGAAATCTGAATTGACTCTTTCTTTTCTTGGCAGTCCATGGTATTCTCCAACACCAAAGTTTAAAAGCATTAATACTTTCTATCCTACTTCTCCAAAGTCCTCATCATACACATATACACAAACTTTCTCTTTATATGCATATACTGTATACAAACATATACACAGATATATACACATATAGTACATATATCTATATGTATATATCTGTGCATTTGTATGCATATATGTAGCTATATACAGGTAGTCCTCGACTTAACCATTTGTTTAACGATGGTCCAAAGTTACGACAGTCTCAGAATGGGTGCTTTATGGCCTGTAAAGCACTTCCAAGCGTCGCAAAATGTTACACCCCCCCATAGTCACATGATCGCATTTCAGGCGCTTGGGTACCAGCTTGTATTTACAACCAGTTGCAGTGTCCCATGGTCATGTGATCACATTTTTCAACATTTTTTGCTGTTTTCTGGCAAAAAGCACCCATTGGGGAAGCTGTATTCACTTAACAACCCATGATTCGCTTAATGACTGCTGTAAAAATGGTCGTAAAATTGGGTCCGGTCACATGGTGACTTGACTTATGACACCAACAACTTACAATGAAAATTCCAGTCCCAGCTGTGGTCCTAAATCAAGGACTACCTGTAGTACGTAGAAAGCCAGTTTGGTGTAGAGGTTAAGGCACCAAACTAAAAATCAGGAGACTCTGAGTTCTAGTCCTGCCCTAGACACAAAGCCAGCTGGGTGACCTTGGGATAGTCACTCTCTCTCAGCCCTGGGAAACAGGCAAGGGCAGACCACTTCTGAAAAACCTTGCCAAGAAAACTGCAGGAACTAGTCGAGGTAGTCACCAGGAGTTCAGAACTGACTCAAAGGCATATATATATGCTATATCATGTAGACCTTGTCATATTCTTTGTTTTTATTGCCTCTGGGAGGCATGATACAGAAATATAATTATATTATTATTTAAATTTATATGTCACCCAACTCCCAGCAATTGTGTGATGTATATATTGTTAACGTTTTCTACTACAGATTAAGGGTACTATGGTAACTAATCATTTTGGCCGGGTGAAGAGGTTGAATTTAATTGTCTCCTTTTCGGATGTTAATTTTTGCACCTGGGGGGAAGAACTTGCCTGGATTTGTTTTAGTTTCAGTTTTCCTTTCTGTATAGGCATGTAGAGAGTTAAGCAGCTCTCACTGAGAGCCTGTAAGAATGCAGAAGCTTTTAAATACGTTTTGCTTTCTGTAAATAAAATTATTTTTATAGAAATGCCTGGTGTGTGACTTTTCTGATCTCTCCTGGGCCAAAGGCTTTCCCAGCAATCTGCCAACAGCTTATGGGATGATGTATTTGGATATCCTTGGGCTGCATCACAAAATGGGCCATTTCCAGCCCTTGAGTAGCATGCCAAGAGCTATGCATCCCCAAAATAGAAAGTGCTGGAACAGAGAAGAGTTAAGAGCTAGTCCCCAAAGTAAATTTGATTAGCTAAACATAGTTAGGATTATTACTAATGCTGTTAATAATTTCCCTTTCTGTCACATTAAATATCTAATGTCAGGAAACTTGGGTAGTTTAGGGTCAGCCATACCCTAGACCAGTGTTTCTCAACCTTGGCAACTTTAAGATGTGTGGACTTCAACTCCCAGAATTCCCTAGCCAGCCAATGCAACTCCAGGAGTGGCATACACTCTACTGTACTGCAGGTTACCCTAAAACTGGGTTTGGGAATATAGGAATATTATATACACAGGAATCCACTCCAATCTACAGTTAATTAATTATTCATGTTTTTAATATATATGGCTAAAAAAAGCTTCATTATCACATTATCTGCGCCTGGCCAGGAAGTTTTCCCTGGCCCATTTTAATTTCCCACAGTGCCTCCAAACAGTCCAAATGTGGTGGGAAATTAAAAGGGCAGCCACAGGGTAGAGCAACGGCCGTGGTGGGTGGGTGGGTGGGTGGGAGGGAGGTATAATTAGCAGAAAACTGGAGCCCTCTCAATTGCGCAGGGGTTCTGCTGGCCTGGAATTTCTCAGGGTCCGCAACGCACAAAACTCTCTCTTGAATTGGGACACGGTTCACGAAAGGCCCTTGCAGGAAAGGAGGACCACATTTGTTCGAGGGATACATTTATCATACTTAGCCAGGATTTGCTTAATGGCCATCTGCCCTTCTTGTTCGTAATAAATACCGACGGAGGATTGGCTGGGATTGCGCAACGCAGGAAGCATAAACCATTGGCTGCGTCTCCCCAATTCGCTAAGGCAAAACCGAACAAACCGCTTTCGGGTTGAGCCCGAGGCGTGAACGCAGCCAGCAAGCGGCGGCGAAGGAGGCAAGGAAGCCTGCCCGGCTATCGGCGTCTCCCTGGCCGGATCTCTGGGAGGCGAAGTCAGGCCGGGAACCGCGGGCCCTTTAAGGAGGAGGGCCGTGGGTGGCTGCTTCCCTCTCTCTCCCGGTGACAGGGTGCCGCCTTCCGCACTCCAGAAGCGCTGGGCAGGGAGGGCTGCGCTGGGGCAGCGCCTCCGGCTGCCATGCGTTGGCTAGGCCAGCCTTGCGCGCTGCCTCCGCTTTTCCCCAGGGGGCCGTTCCGGGCGGGCGGCGGGCGCGTCGCCTTGGCCCAAGCGGCCGGCACTGGCGGCAGCCTCCGCGCGGGGGCAGTTCGGGCCGGCGGCGCTGCGCCGGGGTTCCTGTGGGGCCAGGTGCAGCCCAGCCGGGCAGTTGAGACTCAGCCTCCCGGCCAACGGCATCAGCGAGGCGGTCTCCGGCTCCTGCGCTGCCTCTTGCGAGAATCGGGGCTGCGGCACCCACCCACCCGCTTTTGGCTCCCGGCGGCGGCTGGCGGTCCCCTCCGCAGAGGAAGCGAACCGCTGTGCCGCCCGTCCAGTCCGCTAGAGACGCCGGCGGCGGATCCCCGCCAGCTGCGCTCCAAGACAGCCTGGCAAACGACGAGGAGTTTCTCCGCCAGCGGAGAGGACAGCCGCGGCGGCGGACCCCGCAGCAACCTCGCTTCTCCCAAAGTGGGTGAATGACGTGTCCGCGGGAATGCGCGCTTGCCGCTTGATTGGCGTAAAGGGGCCCCCGTGGTGCCAGCAGGGCTGGACTTTAGGGTGATCCGCAGTGCTGTGTTCGTGCCCGGCACGAACGAAGCGACCACTTTCTAGACTAGCGAGTGTGCGTACTCGGCCCGCGCCGCTGGTCCTGGGGACTTGGACTGGCTTAACCGCGGTAAAGTCAACACTTGGTTGGCGGATCCTGCGACTTCAGTCACAGTAAAAGGGCCCATTAGCGAAACAAGAGCACGCATAACCTATGGGCCTTCGGTTGAAAATTGCCCGGAAAGTGAAAAAGGAAGATTTTCTGAGCACCTGCAGAAAGTATTTGAGAGCAGGATTCCAAACGACTGGTTTTTTTTATGTTAGTAGATTTGGAGGCAAATAAAAGGTGTTTTAGCCCTTACTCCCCTTCTCCTCTTTATAATATTTATCCGGTTTGAATTGGAGAAGTGCTAATCTGCTCAACAATCCTTTGCCAGAGGTTTGTCTTGTTGTGTGCAGGCTGCAGATAAAAGGGTGGGACTAGGAAAAAGGAGAGTTGGCAGAGGACCTGTCACTTACCTCATCTGCTTTAAGTCCACAGTTTACATCAGTTTTCTATTATCTGGTGCCTGCCAGATACGGGTAGGATTACAATTCCATCATTATTTTTATTTATTTAGGTTTATAGGCAACAATTATCAGTGTTGGGAGAGGCTGGAAAAACTGGGTTTCTGCTCTGCTGCAACACAACACGTCTGTGTGTGTGTGTGTGTGGCAATCATCTTGCTGTTCATTTCCAGAAAGAGCAACAGAGGCCTTCTGTCTTACTTTACATGCAACATGTTTAAGCAATCAGATAAAGACTTAGAAGAGTAAATTGCACAACATGATAAGCTAGCTTCCAGGTAGCCTCGGTTTGCATTTTTGGAGACAGAGTGTATGTGCAAACCAACCCACTGAATTTACGATTCATTGGATTTTGTAAACACAGATGATGGGCTAATTCAGAAACCAGGTTAAGAATGTTGTAGGATGCAACCACTGTTTTTTTTAAAGCACCTGCTTTTCTGTTGCAATAATATCAAAGGTCGCTTACAAGTGACATAATAAAGCAATCTAACATAACAACCATGAGTAAGAAAGCAACATCAACACTTAGAGAAAAGTGTTTTTATTCAGATAGGCTTTTGGTTTTTCAGCTAATGCTGAAATCTAAATGGATTTGGCGGCATTAAAAAATCAATAAATAGTAGAAGACTGGATTAGCTCCTCAGTTTTAATTATAATTTACTATTTTAGTTTATCTTACTGGCAGCTTTCTGAGCACTATTTGTAATGAAAAAGTAGGATTCTGTTAATTAATTAATTGAAATCCCTTTGTGCATAAGAAGGAGCAGTGGAAGAAGCAGGGTCGGAATTTACTTCCTGGAGATCCAGAGATTGGTTTAAAATTGGTCAGAGAGCTATTTTATAATAAGGAGTTTTTCAGTTGTACAGCTTCTCGCTTGTAGGAAGGTTGGGCTGTTTGTGTGAATTTAGAGAAAGGAACTCACCTCACTAAGCCCCCTCCTTTTTCCAGGATCTTGGGCTGAAGATTCCCTCAACACCACTATCTTATCCTTTCAACTCTAGAAACCACCATCTGAACCTGAGACCTTATGTATCGCAGCATAGAGGCAGTGCAGTGTAGTGGTTAAGATCTAGAATGGGAGGGGCTCAGTTCAGAGCCACCCTCAGCCATGGAAGCTTACTGTCACTGCCTAAATTGGAGGAGGAATTGCTGTGTAGGCTACTTTAAGTTCTGGAGGAAAGACCAGATATTCTCTGCCACCAAATTACAGCCTTTTCCCCAAAGCAGAGACTTGCTTCAGGGCTAGCGATTTCACAGGTTCTTTGCCTTGCTCTGACCCTTCCTCTTCTGGGCTCATGATAGGGAAGTGACCTGCTTAGAAGCAGGGACCTTCAAATGCCTACAGGGTGGCCTTGTCTGAGGAGCTCTGAGAATCTAATCTGGAAGTAAGCAGTAGAAAAATGCTTCTGCAAAGTTGTTACAATGTAGAATGTCTACCTGTTAAAACACATTCGCCCCAAACTAGCAAACATTTCTTCAGTTGGACAGTTCAGTCTTTCCACTACCTGATATAATGCAGAGTCATCTGGACCTTTCTCTACCATCTCTACCACTGCTCTTTCCCATTCTCACCACTTTCCCTGTTTCGAGGGTAAACTTCTGAAGAAAGTGCAGAACTCTTGATATTACACCATGTTCAGTTCATGTGGGGGTCTTCCACTCAATTGGCTTTCATGCCTAATTTCTCCCCATTCCTAGTCCAGTGCCCTAACAACTAGCCCAAACTGGTTCTCTGCTCATTCTTGCTCTCCGTGCTGATCGTTCCAAGTTTTAGACATCAGAAGAAGGGTTTCTTACAGGAATATTTGGGCAGCAGAATTTCTGGTCTTCTCTCTGAAAAGCACACCATGTACATTATCTGTCAGGAGTAAGTGCTCTTGTATATTTCCATATGGACCCATCAGGTTCCCTGGCCTATTTTTTTTTAAAAAAATATTTTAATAAATACATAGGAAGCTGGCACACTAGTCTGTACCATTGTTGCCTTTGGGTAAATGATATCCTATGCCTGCCTGTAGCAACTATGGAGCCCTTGGTGCTCTCTGAGCCTTGTTGTTTTCTTGCAGACGTTTCATTGCCATCTTCATGAAGATGTTGCCTAGTCTGGCAATGAAACGTCTGCAAGAAAACAAGTCCAACCCTGAGCTACAAATATTCACTTCGATTGTAGCAACTATGGTAGTTTCAGCCATGGAGATTCTTTACTGTCAAACTTTCACATCCATTAACTGATTATTTGCCATGAAGCTGTACACTCTTAGAACCACACAGATAGATCTTCTCCATGTCCCAAACCTAGCCTTTCAGGTCTTCCAATTGCCACTGTAACAGCCATCCACTTTGCTGCTGATCATCGTCTTCCCTTTCCTTCCATTCACATCCATATATTACTAAAAACATCATGGTCTGAACAAGTCAGATCTTATAAAGAAATAAGATAGGAAGAAAATGGATATTGTTGACTTACGATCTTGACAAAGGATACTGTGGGTATCATAGACTGCCCGATGAACAAATCAATCAATATTGGAGGAAATCAAGCCTAAGATTTTGTTAGAAGCTTAAAACCACAACTTCCATATTTTGGTTATGGCATGCAAATAAAAAAAAAAATCAGATACCGTATCTGACCAGGCTGAAGGGAAGCATAGAAGAGGAAGAGAGGGGATTCAGTGGAAGAACAGCAGCGATGGATGTCACTTCAGCAACAATTAGCCACAGCTAATGGAGATGGAGCACAGTTCAGGCCAACTATCCACAGGGTTACCATGAGTCAATATCAGCTTGACAGCAAGTAATAAAGCTAAATTAATTAATTACAGCCTTTAATAACATCTTGATTTCAGTACACAATCATGGTTTATTGCAGAATGATTGGAGAAAATCATAGTCAAGCATTCCCTGCTCCTTCTGTCTCAGCAGTTTTCAATTCTACTGAATATGGAGGATCATTGTAGGGCAGCCTTTTTGAGAAAACTGTTCCTTTGTCAAGGTCAAGCACAATGCCCTCAGTTGTCTTAAATCTAGTCAGCAAATCAGAAAGTCTCTGGTGGCTTCACCTACCTTATTTAGCTGAACGATAAAAGTGCAATCTAGTTTTTATCGGTTGTACCATTTTACAAATCAGATTACGTGGGGGAGGATTTGGGGGACAAGAAATGCCTCTCAGCAGGGGTTACCTGACAGATGCTTTAGGGGACGCTATTGTGCCATATCAAAATCTACAGCTTTTGTGGGGGGGATTTGCAAGCCTGCCATGGCGAGCCAGTCTATGGGTGTGCTTGCCATAGCCTCTGAACCAGTGTTTCTCGAGCTTGGCAGTTTTCAGATGTGTGGACTTCAACTCAAGGCTGGCTGGGGAATTCTGGGAGTTGAAGTCCACACATCTGAAAGTTGCCGAGCTTGAGAAACACTGCTCTGAACATTTCAGATGTGCTCCTGACCCCCAAAATTTGCCTCTCTACAATGTGTGGATTAATAGCTGGTTCTGGATGGTTCCCACCCTGATGACTTTCAGAAAGCTATTAAAGAACTGGCTATTCTCCCAGGCTCTGGGGCAGAGTAAAGTTGAATGGGTTTTCTTTGATTATATGTTGGTTTTGGGGGATTGGGGGTTTTGCATCTTTTAATTGTAAGGTGCCCGGAGTCATTGGGAGCTGGACAGCTGAGGAATTGAACAAATGAATAAATAAGTGATGTTCAAAGGTGTAGGCCTGTGCCTGTAAATATATGTACAGTCAGTTGAATAGCTGAACATGGGATAATAGTAAAATTCACTAAAATCATACTTACATTCTGTTACAGGGTGGAAAATGGAGTAGTTTATGCTGTGCTGATCTTAATTAGAAACATACCAATGCGATTGCTTATGTTACTACTTCCTGCAGCACAACCCTGAATTTTCTTGTCCAGGAGATCTCAAGAAAAGTCCACATACAATTGCTTTCCATATAGCAAAGTGTTGCTGTGACCTCAGATTGCCAGTATCTGCAGCCACTAACATAGCACAAGAGGGGCACTTGTCTTTATGCATCATTGAGAGCGATGCCTATTACTTCTTCTGGTTAGCTGACTTGTTTTAGGGTCCTAAGATGTGCTAACCAGGCAGGCCTAGCAGCTTTCTCCCAACTGGTGGCCCCCCAGATGTATAGGACTATAATTTTTATGTTTCCAGCCAGCATGACCCTTGACTGTCACGGCTGGGAAATTTGCAAAGCTTCAGTTGTGATGTAAGTTAAGAAAGGCTGAGATACATATTACATGCAAACTTATTTTACAAATGATTATTTTTAAAATGTCCATGCAGCCCTTGAAAATCAAGTTTTACAGCATAGGAGTATCAATTTTTTTTTAAAAAAATCATTAAAAATACAGTATGTAAATAATGAATGCATAACTGTAGTTTTAAAAGCAACTGTGTAACAAACTTAAAATGTATCTTAAAAACAACTTTCCTTCCTATCCGTGCTAATGTCTTGAATATTTCTCCCAGGCTTTTTATAAAATAATTGAATAATGTATGGAGGAGGGGATAGCGAGCACCAGGTTCTACTAGATTTGTTTTCGCAGATTCCTCTTTGCTTTTCAACACCTCTCCCTTAAAAAAAACAACAGTGTTTTCTATTGATTTGATTTTGCAATGTAGGCATGGTCTTCGGGGGAATTTGTTCACATTATTTAGGATCCCGGAGTGCTTGACTCAGTGATACTGTATAAAAAAAAGCAGCTTGGGTGATTTGCAGAATTTTCAGTGAAAAAGCCAGGATAAATGCTTTCTCTGACACAGTGGGCTGTTGCAGAACCCATTCTTTGTAATGTTTTATTTCAGCAGCCGGTCTAGCAAACATGTTGTCAGCAAGCAATTGCCAACGATTCCCTTGTGGTTCCTTTCTGCAGTCTGCCATGTTTTGTTACAAGCATACATATTGTGTGACGCAGTGGGAGCAGAAAGCCAAGGCTTTATACCCAGATGAGTTATTTTATGTCAGCATCCTCTAAGTGGTGACAAGCAGTTCGGTGTATTACTGCACACGCTGCCTGCAGCAGTACAGGATTCCCTTTCCTTGCCCAGGATTTGCAGAATCGTAAAACAAGCATTGCTTTGATGTAGACCGGGACTCAAGTTCATAGCTGTCTACTTGCAGTCAGCTCTTGAATAGTTGGAAAGGAGGAATACAGCCCTACATTCTACTTCTCCATCATCTGGGGCCTTTGCATGTACATGCACACAAAATGCACTTATGAAGTACATACACAGTACATATGTGCAGACCAACCTTTGTAGGACAGAGTTCTTACAAGATGAGTCACAAAACTATAAAAATAGAGTAAAACATATTAACTTGAAGACAGCACAAAAACTGAGTTAAACTGGCAGGCAATGAGTTTGGGGAGTGGGGAACCCCAACAAATAATACCAATCCTTAAAAGATCTCAGTTGGAGTAGGCAAAGCGTTGCTTTCTATGACCTTAAATCTCTACTTGTATCCTTCCGGCAACCTTTCTGAAGGTCATTGCCCCAAAATTGGTGAAATCATTTCCCACCATTTTGAAGAGGAAGCCCTCAAATAGATTTTACACTCTTAAAAAATGAAGGGAAACCCTGAAGAGAAAACAACATCCTTATCCAAGGGGAAAAAAGGTAGAAATCATATCCCCACCCTGCAACCATGGCTATTCATGCTTTCAGCCGTTGCCCATCCTTATTCTAAATACAGGTAGTCCTTGTTTAGCAACCATAATTGGGACCGGCAACTTGGTTGTTAGGCGAAGTAGTCGCTAAGTGAAACCATGACTTTGCTTATGAACTTCCTTCAGCTTTCCTTTGCTTTATAGACGTGCAAAGGTTGTAAATGCGAAGACTGGTCACCAAGTTACTTTTTCATCACCATAGTAACTGTGAACAGTCACTAAATGAGGCAGACACTAAACGAGGACTGGTGCTGACAAATAAGGACCATTTATGTCATCTCAGTTTTTACAGCCGGTGTATGACAAACAGGAATGCTGTAGACAGAGTAAGAGGGCCAATTGTTACATGCCAGTGGTCTGTAAAGTAATGTTTGAACAAAGTGCCTCCTTGGGAGGGAGATGGGCGCAGTGATAAAATTTGATAAATAAAGTGCTCCATGAATTGCACGATCCAAATGATGAAATAAACTTGCTGCTAAAAAAAAAAAAGTGCTGCTCTAGAAACCGTATGGCTTATTTGTATGGGAATAACAAACAATCTTCTCTCTCCTACCTACCTCTAATATTTAGGCTACAGGTGCACCCCCAGAAAATCCCAACCAGGAAAATGGGAAGAAACCTAATAAATCCCAGCAGTTGAAGAAAATTTTTAAGGAATACGGAGCTGTCGGAGTAACGTTCCATATTGGGATTTCATTGATGTCTCTGGGAATGTTTTATTTGGTTGTGTCAAGGTAGGCATTATTATTACTGTTATTGGTACGCTGGATGTTACGTTAGCTATAGGCAAGCTGGCACTATCAAGTTATTTTGGATTTCAGTTCCCATGCCCTGAAAAGCATGGTCAAAAGCAGGAATTGTAGGCCGAAATATCTGGCAGCACCATGTTTTTCATCTTTAAGAAGAGACACATCGTGGTAGATGAATATCATAATTGCCCTGTTGGAGCAGACTAAGACCCACACTGCCCTGTCTTTAATTTCTGAGAGCAACTGACAAAAACGCTAATGGGCATTTGTAAGAAGGGCTTGGTAAGAATGGTGGCTTTTTCTTACCTCGAACAGTTGAGATAATTGCTAACAGTTGTGTGTCAGTACTCTCCTTATCGTGAATCTTGTCTCGTTGAGTTATATAAGCTACACCGTGCTTGATTCTTACTGTAATCTAAAGCAGGAGTCTTTTTATGTTACTAAAAGGTAGTCTGCTTCTCCCTCCTCTTCTCCCTTTTAGCGGAGTGGACATGACCACTGTTCTCTTCAAGCTGGGATTTGATGAAGCCCTTGTGCGATCCAAGCTAGCTGCAGGAACAAGCACTTTTGTATTAGCCTATGCTATTCATAAACTGTTTGCTCCAGTCCGGATCAGCATCACCATAGTCTCAGTGCCCTTCCTTGTTCGCTATTTTCGGAAGATAGGCTTTTTCAAGCCTCCAGCTCCAAACCCGTGATGTTCCTCTGTGGAATTCAATAGAAAAGGATGCTCCCTTGCTTCTTCATAGAAACATTTGGAAGCTAATGCACTCTGGTGTGCCTGTTTGGACCCCCCAAATCTCTTTCTCAGAAATGGTGGGGAATGTGCTTTCTCTGAAATCGGTAACTAGTTTAAAAAGACTACTATCCATGTCGCTCAGATACATTGTTAGCTTACTGAAGCAGTGGAAGAATTATTGATTGGGTATGCTGATAAACATGTCAGGTCTGAACACTGGATCTTTTAACCCAGTACTATTTGTATGGAGCAGCAAGGCTTTTTAAGACAACGGGCCTGTTCAAGATTGTCCTAAAGTGCAGGACGTTGAAAAACAGGCATAAATGACAAGAAAGCAGGTTCAAGTTGAACTTTAGAAACACTCCTAAGAGCAGTTTGACAGTGAAGCCAATTTCTGAGGGAGGCCATGATTCCTTTTCTGGGTATGTTCAGATTTTGATTCCTTAACTGAGGAAAGGTGTAAACTCTGTAGCCTAAATGGCCCTTTCAGTTGATTCTAACCCTCCCCCATTCTCTACAAGCTCAACCAATTAAGCTGATTGAATTTAGGATGCAAACTAATACTAATACTAAATATCATGTTTCGTGTGCAGTGATCTTGTAAATAAAGGTCAAAGCCATTTCAATGCTAGATCTGCAAATGCTGTACGTACATAAATAAGCGCTAGATTCTAGGGAGTCATATTTGTCGCATTCCAGAAGGTAACATTCTAGCATCTAGTTTTTCGTTGACATGAGCTATTGGACGCTTGCATCTGTTGCCCATAATAGCTTGCAGGCGTGGGGGAATTTCCTGCCAAAAATGGTACAATGGTAGAGTGATTTAATGACAGTGGATAAAAGTATTAGCATACTTAATTGGACAGTTGGCCAATTTGAGAATGGGCAGGGCAGGGGAGATAGAAGCTAGGATTTACTGTTTTTCCTGAGCTTAGTGTGCTTTGATGTGGAAGGTTTCTTTGGTTGGTGGTGGTATGCCCATTTACAGGTTTTACATATTTCTGCCCTCAGTTTTCAGCCATCATAGTCAGAAGAGACTTCCAGGGGCTGCAAAAACAAAGGCTTGGGGACACAAATTGCCATCCTGTCTTATGGAAAGCAGCATCAGACAGAAACTATGCCAGTGGCTGATCCACAGCAGTGGGGATACTGCAGAAATTATCTGCAAGGATGAGCTACAAATAATACACAATGAGGACGTACAGTAGATCTTGTAGAACTGCGTGATACCTCTGGCTTCCTTTCCCTGCACTTTCAGCTATTTTAACTTTTTAAACCTGGGACTGAAGCATCACTGCAGTGAATGCAGGAAATGGAGAATGGATTGATAACAATAAAAAAGGGTAGCTTCATTCCTTAGTGGCACAGCATGCTGAGGATAGAACCAGTAACATGTACATCTACTGGCATGTATCTGCAAAACAAACATCTTACAATCCTACAGTTAGAAGCCACTGAGGCCATCAAATTTAACCCTCCATTGAATGTAGGTATCTAAAGCAACCCCACAATCTACCCTCTGCATTAGTACTTTATATTTACTAAAAGGAAGGCCATCAACTCCTAAGAAATCTCTTTCCCTACCAAACTGCTTATCCTTGGGAAGCTTTTCCTAACATTCAACCATAACCTGCCTTCCTATAACTTAAGACCATGCCATTCCATACAATTGCTCTACCCTGACCTTTCTAAATATACCATGCAAGTATTTTTGAGGGGAAATTGGCAGGCTCGTCTTTTATGCTTGATTGTAATCAGTTGGCTCTTGGAGGATTTGAAAAGTGGTTAAAGCTGAGGAGTGCTCTCTATATAAACTAGTGTGCAATCCACTAAATAAATTGATAACCTGTTTGCTACTGTTTCTAAATTGTTTTCCAAAAGCATAGGAATTAAGTCAGTTCATAATGCGATACTATTTTGTGAAAAAGCAATCTTGTGAAATAAGATGAAACCTATTACTTTGATAGATAAAATTGACAAGTTTACCTATGTGCTGTGAATAAAGATAACTTAAGGCTTCAGTGAACCATAGTCAACTGTAAAAGCCAGATAGTTCAACACATTGGGATGAAATAAAATAATCCAAATCCTGGGATCTATCCCAGACATTAAGGTGGTTTTAAATTTACATGAAGTTGCAGGCAGTGGCTGGGTTCATACATTGCTCTAAATCACGACCCATACTTTGCAAGCCACAGAGGTTACATAGATACAATATACTAAACAACACTAAAGAAATTGCATGGCTTAGCACAGGTACATGATTCCAATCACTGGGGGAACATTCAGCCACTGAATTTAAGAATTCGATACTGAAAAAATTACTATGTAGAATAAAGTACAATTTTATAATTATATTTGAAGGGTCATACATGCAACATGTAAATTAAGCTACCTATTCCAAAAGCTTTCAATGATTAAACAAAATTAAGTAACAATGTGCCTGCCAAGTCTCATGGAATCAGATCAATTCCATGGGGGCAGCAAAGGAAAAAATGCATAGAGTTTCATTACTATTCCAAGGATCACAGCAAAATTAATTTGCACTACATCAGAGTATAAAGTTGTTGCTTCAACAGAAAAAAATAATCTGCTTGCTTTGCGCAGTAATTCACAAGAAGGAAAAGATACCTGTGTTCGTTATATGCCTGTTTTTTAAAAAAAATTAATTATTGAGTACAGCCACTCCTCGTTGAGTGACTACCTTGGTTAGCAACCATTCACAAATACAATGGTAATAAAACTTCATCTTCTGACCAATGCACACATTTATGACCAAATTTCATGTGCCCGACAACAAATGCCTTGGGTATGAAACTGATTACAGTCTGGTCACTTACAGGCAGCAGCCTAGCAGGCTGGAGGTCTCTAACCAACTAATTAAGGTCACAGTTGAGCTTGTTAACTTGTGGTTAGCACTTTTTAGGTTAGCAGCCCAGAGAAAAGCAGCTCAGGAAGGGACAGCTAGTTTAAGCAGCCTCTCTGCCCTGCGAGTGGGGGTGGGGAAAAGGGTCAGGCACAGGGCACTGTAGGAGAGAATTTTATCTAAGGTGGCAAAAACCAGTGAACTTCACAGCATCTCTGTCACATGTTCACTTAAGGACCAAGTCATCGGAATGGAATATGGTTGCTAAATGAGAGGGTGTAAATTCATACCAGGCCAATGGTTTAACATATTACATTAACTTTGTTACATCAAGGCACTGTTAAAGTCAGCAGATCATTGTAGCAGGTCCTAGCTTACCACCAATTCTAAGTAGAATATCACCCATCATTTCTGAATTCAATTTCAAGCCCACTTTCAATAGATACACTGTATTTTGAGAATTTCCTGGAATCAGTATTTTCCACAATAGATGATTTGGAAAGTACAAGGCTTGTATTTTCAGGACCAAACATTCAGTTTATCTAAACTGTACTGGTAGCTTGAAGTGAAATTGTATGCTTGGATAAATGTAAATTCTAAGATTAAAGTACCATAAGGTGCAAGTAAGTGATTTTGTAATGAAGATTTACCAGTGCTTCAATAAGTACATTATAAAAGAATTGATGATTAAAACAGTCCCATAGTTTTTCTTGTAAAAACTTAAAATGAACAATTGCACACAATACACACCACTGAATAAGCAGTTGGGCATCCAAGAACAAGCTGTCTTAAAGCACTGTGTTATTGCTTAACTTTATTTAACAGAGCTTCAAAATGTCTCATAACTGAAGACAGGACAATGACTGCACATATAGCACATATTTAGAAAGCGGCAGATTCCATCCATGTCACATCACTGCACAGGTTAACCTTAGCCTGCCAAAATCAGGCAGTTAGGGTGTTATTGCACTGTTCCAACAGCTTCATGTGGCTATCAAGGAGCCAGGAGGATCAACAGAACAGCAGCTAGTTCTCTGAGAAAGTCCTGAACAAAGTGCCCCAGCAGCTTTGGATCACTTGCAAGAAGTGTTCAAGTATGTTCAAGATATTCACAAACTGCTTTGAATGAACCACCAGCAATATAGCATGCATGTTAAAATGCAGCTCAGACTTCATAGAGTTCATAGAACAGCTCATCATGCAGGAAACTTTGACTTCTTTTTGAGCCCAATTCTATATTGCCTATATCAGCTGCATAACAATTGTTGCCATCCCAGCTACTTTGGAATTACAATCAGCAATGTATATGATGCTATGACTGAGTTTTGTTAGCGACAGTGGCTTCCGCAATTTTCTGCTTGGGAGATTTTGTAGAGTTTGATGTAACCCATGGATGTTTAAGCACATCGTCCAGTGGTAATCTGTGCTTTGGGTCATGCTTCAAGAGCTTTGAAATCAGATCACGAGCTCCCTCTGTTACAAAAGGAGGAAATCTGTACTGTACCTTTAAACCAAAGAAAGTTACAGTCACACACAAAGCATGCCATCTTGTTTTCTTAATTATCCCATAGGGTTTCAAAAAGTTATTCAGCTTGTTGTATGACAGCTTACTCCTCCTGTTTCTTAAAGTAACTCAAACAAGCCTGTTTTCACTGTCTGGTTTGTCCCACCTTCCAGTGCAGAATCCAAGTGGGAAAGAAAATTTGGCCTGGCAGTAGCGTATCAATGTAAGACACCACCCAAATGATTGCTATGGGAACTAGTGCAGGAACTAAACCTGAATTTGCCAGCTGACAAAAAGGTACTAAAGTAACATGTTCAGTAAGTGGAAATTCTAGTCCCTGAATAACATCAGGGAATTTCTTAGGGCAGTTTTAGGCCTCTCAAAATCTGAAAGGTATCAGTTACCCAACAGCCACCTGGAACTCCTATACAAAGAGAATGAATTTTGGACCCTGTTTCTAGAGCAATTAAGAGAAGCAACTTGGGCTAGGATACATCAAGCCGGACGATAATTTGACTTACCCTTGAAATGGCTCTATATGTTTCCTGATACGTTTCTGCCTCAAAAGGAGGCTTTCCTACTAAAAATTCATAACACAGGACACCAAGACTCCACAGGTCCACCTTTTCATCATGTGTCCTCCCTTCAATCATTTCAGGTGGCAAGTAATCAAGGGTGCCACATAGTGTTGACCTCCTAGGATAGCAAAGTATACAGCAGCCAGCAAAGCAAGTTATTAACCTAGACACCACTTAAGAGATGCTGTTAATACTCATGTGCTGCTCTGCTTACTATTAGCATGTAAAGACATTTTGTTTATGAATGTAACCTAACCGTAAATGTTCCTATCCTCTCTACCCCCACAGTACTTGACATTTTTGCACATTACCAAAAACATTCCTTCCTCAAACTCAAATCCAAAGTCGCTTTGTAGAACACTAAGTCCTCCCCTACTCACACTTCTCTACATATCATCACCCTTACTTCCTTTTTATTGGACCTCATTTCTCTTGCCTCCCTTCTCCTTGCTTTCTAGGATATTACCAGTGTTTTCTTGCTGTTAGTTTATCCCATTTAGAATTCACACCTAGCTAGGATTTTTGGTGTGATATTTTGGGTTTAAATTCTCAGTTACAGTGTTCCACTTTCTTATATATTTAATTATTAAATAAAATGGGTTCCTTCAGATTGTTAAGTATAGGATGGTCCATAGACACTTTACATTTCAAGAATGTACATTCTGAGATAAGACAAGCAGTAACAACTTTGAAAGAAATGCTAAAGCCATTGAATACTGAGTTTCAGTTGGAAAGGGAACAGAATAGCATGGGGTGGAGCTTATCTTAACTTTATTTTTCTGGAAAACATGGTTGCCAGCATTAGAATATGAACCCCTACTAATTTAAACATATTTTTAATTTCAGTAGTTATATTTTTCTCAACTGAAAGAATCAAAGAAATACTTAGCTATTTTTGTAAATTTTACTACTTATAAAAAGCATGTTGTATATTCAGATAACATTAAGCTGATTCTACTCTCAAATTTGAGTATTAAATAGCCTCCTACCTAGAAGATGGAGCATGCACAGACCATCCAAAGTCAGCAATCTTGAGCTCTCCATTTGATCCCAGCAACAAGTTTTCAGGCTTGATGTCTCTATGAATTACTCTTTTTGAATGACAATATAATAATGCATCTGCAAGTTCAGTCATATACTGTAGAAGAAACCAACATTTGCACTTAAGGCTTAACACGTTCAAATAATGCAATTTAAGCAGATATGGCCAATGACCATGTCTTCACCTTGTATAGCCACAAATAGCATACAAACACTTAGAAACTGTCAGAAAGAGAACAGGAAACTTCTGTGCATTAGTCACATGCTACATTATTGAGCTAAATAGCAAGTTTCTACCACAGAATGGTATTGCAATTGAATTGAATTGAATTGAAGAATTGGACTGCAAGAAGATCAAACCAGGAAATAAAGCCAGACTGCTCACTTGAGGGAATGATATTAAAGGCAAAACTGAAGTACTTTGGCCACCTAATGAGAAGACAGGACACCCTGGAGAAGATGATGCTAGGGAGAGTGGAAGGCAAAAGGAAGAGGGGCCGACCAAGGGCAAGATGGATGGATGACATTCTAGAGGTGACAGACTCATCCCTGGGGGAGCTGGGGGTGTTGACCGACAGGAAGCTCTGATATGGGCTGGTCCATGAAGTCACGAAGAGTCGGAAGCGACTGAACGAATAAACAACAAAACTACAGAATTGTAGCCTTGAATGTTCTCCATAGCATAGATTAAATAAGGCAAGGCTTTCTTGGAGGCTATTAAAGGCTATCAAGCTTTCCTTAATCATTATGGATCTCACCATCCTCTTTTACTAGTCAGATTCCTGAAGTATCACTGTGACAATTTCAGAAAGGCTCAACCTGCTTTAGTTTAATCACAGAAGTTTGCCTTAATGCAAAGTAAACCTGCTCCAAAAATTAGCTTGGTTTCTCATGCTTACTAACCATTGGCCTTTACCATGCAAATTGCTTGTAACTTTATCCCAAAAGATTCAAAGGAAATGTTTTTATTTTGCACTTTTCCAGCAAGCAAGCGTTAGCACATTAAACAAAATTATTAGACCATACGAGCTATACTGAAGACCTCTGAATGTTCTATCAATGACTGGGATGCATGTCTGGAATGCACTTCTGGAATGTTTGATAGTCAAGCAGTTTGTGAGAGTGGTACTATCTGTTATCTCAACTACTGAACATGTGTCAACAGTCCTTCCCAACTTGGTATCCTCCAAGTATGTGAGTTCCACTTCCCCACTCATTGCTACATTCACATGATGGATGAGAACAGCACATTAGTAACTCAAATGCTTTGTAACCTGGTTGCCCCACTTTTTTTTTCCTTTTGCTTATCTTTAAGAAAATTTCAAAAAGCACAAAGTCTCCAAAGTTGAATTTTCCCTTTTCAGCATTCCTAAGCCTCAAGAGCAATTTTAAAATGAAGAAGAAAAAAAAGAACTATGTCAAAGGTCTTTAAGAAAAAATCCTTAACCGTTTCATAAATTTAAGGACAAGAAAAACAGTACTCCATTTGCATACATACAAATCAGGTGACCAATGGTTCTGCAACAGGATCATAGTATTCCCATCATTACTTGAAAGTAATCAGATTTACATTGAAAACAGCTACAGGATTGCCAATTAATTTTGAATGCAGAGAAGGCAGATCAAATCAGGTCAAGAATGGGCCTGTGAGGTTGCCCAGATATCATTTAAGTCAGAAAAAATACATGGCACAAAAATCTTGAAGCAGTAGCCAGTGGCATTGGACTCATAACCCCAAACACTGGGAGGGTACCAGATTGATTCACCCTAATTTAAGTACAATGAATAGCCATTTTATTTTGAACTTTCACTCTCCTAAGCTGAGCATCCTTGAAAATTCCGTTAACTTCAGAAAGAGGCCAAACAAAACAGCACTCTCCTTTTCAGTGAAGTTCTCCCATTCAATGGTAATGTGCTCCACGAGAGAAGCTGTGAGCTTTCCTACCTACTTGAAGATTTCAGAATGACTATTTTCTTTTGAACCCATCTCTAAACCAAAGCTGTTTGGTATACCCAGATTCAAATCACTGGAGGGAGTAATAACCATGCCAGTGCACCCAGTTCCAAAGAAAAAAAATAGCCTTAGTATTTCAAACGAAAAGTTGCCTATGCATTGCCGTTCCCAAAACGTACGGTAGCCGTTCGTTGCTCATCAAACTTGGTAAGCTTCTGGAGTTCTTTGTACACTTCTCCACGAGGTGCGTGTTCCAGGATTAAGTACACTCTTGTTGCATCATGGAAGTAACCGTACAGCCGGAGAATGTTGGGATGCCTACAAAAGCAGCATATGAATGTTTAAAGAAGGCCACTGCTGTTAATAAACTAAACAACTATCTCTATACCTCCCTCCCGGTTATATAGTTTGGTCTAGTGGTTCAGGTGCTGGGCTAGAAACCAGGAGTCTGTGAGTTCTAGTCCCGCCTTAGGCCTGAAAGCCGGCTGGGTGACCTCCGGCCAGTCTCTCTCTCTCAGCCCAACCCACCTCACAAGGTGGTGGTTATTGTGGGGAAAGGAGGAGGAGGAAGGAGTAATAGATATCTTCCCCACCTTGAGTTATTTATAATAAAGGCGAGATAGAAGATAAATAAAATAAATAATACAAGGGATAAACAACATTGAGATGCTGGAGCCAAGCAAACTATTCAATGATGTATCACCAGAAAAAGTTGGGTCAAGTTTTTTCAGCTCTTTGAAAAGGTTTCAGCAAGAATAGAAGCAGGAAGCCTCTGGCAAACAAGCTATTATCAGAAATGGCCACTTTTCAGGGTGATTTAGGGCCTTTGGGATGGTTTAGGAATGAGAGCAGTTTGCCTCCTAAAGGTCTTTACTTTTTATTCCCACCCTCAAAACCTGATAAATGGATCAAAGACCATTTCTGTGTTTGAGAAAAAGAGGAGAATTAGGAGCCCTTCCCAGAGGTCTCCAGCTCTCATTTTCCTTAATTCTGAACAGTAATAATTGTACTATTGAATTTTTACTCTTTTATCATCCTATTTTGGCAGAGCAATCCTGGTTTGCTGAGAGGCATACTGTATATGGCCTACGGGGTACCCATCTGTTCTATGTACATGTAGTCCTCATTTAGTGACTCACTCATTTAGCAACTGTTTGCAGTTACAACAGTGATGAAAAAGTAACTTTGAGACCAGTCCTTGCATTTATGACCTTCACAGCTCTGTAAAGCAAAGGAAAACTGAAGGAAGATTGTAAGCATGGTTGCAGTTTCACTTAGTGACCACTTTGCTTAACAACCAAGTTGCTGGTCCCATTGTGGTTGCTAAATGAGGACTACCTGTAATAACTTCCCAAGGAAGTAAAAAAAAAAAAAAAAAAGGGTTATTCTTCTGCAACATGCAATTCAATTGCATTTTCAGCCTAAACCCAAACCTGTTCCACTTAAACAGCACCAGTAGCTACTAATTAATAGCTATGGACAATCCAAGAACTTTAAGCTGCTATATGAGAATTGAGTTGTTTAGAATAGCTTACATCACTCAGCAATTAAGTTAAATTTAAACTTAAGCCTATTCAGTTTTTACAGGACTCATTTTACAGACAACAGTAGTACAATAGAAGCCACAGGTTCCTACTCATATATCCTTGCTTTCATCTGAGAAATATATAACTGAGAGAGAATATATTCTACAACAATGTGGAGCCATTTATTTGGTAACTCAATCTACTGTTGTCCAACAGACCAAGTGTCAGTTCTTGGTGTTGATTGTAGATTTGTCTCAACTCTTCTAAACAGTTTTTTTTTAAATGTAATACTGAGAAGTTTCATACTTAATGCAAAGCTGAGTATCACCTTAAGATACAGTTACTTACAATTCAAGGGAAGCATTTTTCATTTTCTCAGAGATCTGTGCTATGCAGAAATGCTAAAGAAAACACTTATCTTACACTATACATAAGGCTTGCATATAGGAATGGAGTAAAAATTTATTTCCCTCTCATAGCAGACTATGAGCAGACCTGCTCATAAATATGGAACTGTAGCTTAAAACTTCACAACACACTTTTCAAAAAAATAATAACTGGATATCGTTCTGTCATTTAATAACTAATAGGGAAGTGAAAAAGCCCTACAAGCTCTCTTAAAGTAAACATTAAACTTGATGAAGGAGTACCTGTAGTCCAAATAATTTAGGCTTGTAGAATTACTGTGTCATGTAGAAAATATCTGAAATTACATTCACACAGCTATACTGAACAAAGACTGAAAGTGACTTGGGAAAAAAACCTCTCTTTATACAGTAAATTATGCCCAATAACCTTTTATTAAATAACTATCCTGATAAATCTTGACAAATTTTTGCATATATGCAGAATACATCTAACTGAATATAAGCATTGTCAATATCTACTTGATCCTCAACATTTCTAGTTGGTTGACACATAAGGAATTTCGAGAACACATTCAGGTATTCTGCAGAGGGAAGGGAAAGCTTGTCCTTTCATAAAATAGCTACCATTACCTCTCAAACTTGCCATCCACTTGCAAATAATGCAAGCCCTCCATCCCACAGAATGCTCCCTACTGCCCCTGCCTATCTTTGCCCCTTTTTCAGGCAAATAGACCTTGGTTTGTAGTCACACTTTCCTTTCTAATTAAGCTTATCGGTGCATTTGTAATTAAGACAATATGTTTACTGTTCATGTAGTGTTGGATTCAAAAAACAACTCCCAGTGATTTACACTACAAAAACATAAAAATGTTTAAGGCAATCAAACACAAAAGCAGTAGGCACAATGGTGACCATTCACTCCCCAAAACTCATCCAGAACTGTCTTTAGCAGTCTCTGACAGGCCAGCAATGAGGGTGCCAATCCAATCTCAAAAGGCAGGTTGTTCCATAGCATGGGGCAATGCTGATATAAGACTGATAAAAGCCTAGTGGACAATAAGAAAATATTGCCCACTAGCCCCAACCCACTTCACTTCCCTTGCATGGAGGACCGTTAAAAGATGCTGGCAGAATGTCCACATGGACCTATGGTGAGAAGGCAGTCTTGTAAGTACCTCTTTTCCAAGTCATATAAGGCTTTATAGATCAAAACTAGCATTTGAAAAAGACCTGGAAATTTAAAGGTAGCCAATAGAGCACCCATAAAACATGCTACATGGCTATAGAGACTCTGGTTTGTTAACAGTCTCATGTACAATACAGTAATCTAAAGAAGTGGTGCTACTGTAAGGTAAAGGTAAAGGTTTCCCTTGACGTAAAGTCCAGTCGTGTCCGACTCTAGGGGGCGGTGCTCATCTCCGTTTCTAAGCCATGGAGCCGGCGTTGTCATAGACACTTCCGGGTCATGTGGCCAGCATGATTCACGGAACGCCGTTACCTTCCCGCCGAAGCGGTACCAATTAATCTACTCACATTTGCATGTTTTCGAACTGCTTGGTGTGCAGAAGCTGGGACGAGCAACGGGCGCTCACCCCGCCGCGCGGTTTCGAACCGCCGACCTTCCGATCGGCAGCTCAGCGGTTTAACCCGCAGCGCCACCGCGTCCCTTTTGGTGCTACTGTAGGTTACTATAATAGCTGTAGGTCTAGGAAGGCCTCCAAATCATGGACCTGATCTTTCAGGAACACGCCACCTTTCAAAAATTGACAACAGAGATTCCTTCTATACAAACAGCAACTGTATCTTGATTGGATTTAATTTCAGATTATTTTATTCCATCCAAATCTGCAGCCTCCGAACTCCAGTTCAGAGGAGAAATGTTTAGCTGGGAATCATTAGCATATTGATAGTAGCTCACCTAAACTGACAGATGGTCTTTCAAGTTAGAGCCACTGAACTCTCCTACTCAGGGTACCACACTCAGGGTATCACTGCATCCTCTAATTCCCAATCATTGTAGGCAGTCCAGTAGGGAACCATAATTTACGGTATCAGACACCGCCAAGAGGTAATCTACCAGAACTGTTGTCATTTCAGTCCCATGGTTTGAATCCAGACTGAAATGGGTCTGAATCATCCATTTCATCAAGGTTGTTCTGTAGCCACTAACATGCTACTTTCTCAACAACCTTCCCCGAAGAGGGAAGGTTGGAGACTAACAGTTCTCTAAAAGTGATGGATCCAGGAACAGCTTCTTAGAGATGAGGCCTCCTCTTTAAAGGCTGATGAAAACATCCCCTCTCTGATGAAGACAGAACTGGGAACACCAACTCTTAAATAGTAGCTCCCCTCCCAGTCTTTAATCCCTCTGAATGAGGAATGAGTTCATTATGGGCTGTTAGCAATAAGAAAATGTTGAGGACAAGCTGACACTTCCTCCATTGTAACAAAGAGGCTCTATGTTGAATTTCAACACTTATTTGTATTTAGCCTTACCGAAGATGAGACTGTATTTCTACTTCCCGCCGCAGCTGATGCTCTACACCTGCTTTTTCCAACTGTGTTTTAAACAAGACCTTCAGTGCCAAAATGAATTTACTTTCTTTCTCACGAGCCAAGTACACATTTCCAAATTTTCCTTTTCCCAGAGGACGGCCAATTTCAAAGTCATCAAGGGACCACTGTTTTCTATTTTAAAAAAAAGTATTGAGTTAGAATATTAGATAAGAACATTTTGTTCTCTCCTCAAAATTAGCAATTTGTCCAGGAAATCCTTCTTATAAAGAACAAACTAGAGGCACAGTGGGATACGTAAAAGCCCTATTTGTTTCTTTTGAGGAATGTAGAGGAAAATGCTTCACTTTCCCTGTGGCCAGGAGAGAATCTCTTTGAAGACCTTTCTCAGTAATACTGTATTTACATAAAGCTCTACCATTTACGTATAGGTGTGTAAGATGTTATGACCTTGAAGCATAACACATATTAACCCCACAACATATAATCACAGGATCCCAAGGATGATAACGGCACTCACAGGAAAAACAAACAAAAACACATTGACAATAGCAGAGCTCATCTAACCAGCTGACCTGAATGCCTGGGGAAGCAGCCAGGTCTTCAATGCCTTACAAAAGACTAAAAGGCTTGGGTCCATCTGAATCTCCCAATAAGAAGCGTACATACCTTTGTATATATCCACCCATACAAAGTAAAAGCTTACTTTTTGGCTTCACTCTTTGATCCCCCTTTGCTCTCACTTTCTGAATTTGAGGCTCCTTTGGCCTCAGTTGTTGGATTTGATACAACTTCAGTTTCAGGCTTTTTCCCTGCATATAGGAAAATTAAATTCTCTAAATCAAGCTCAGATGAAAAAAATTGAGCAATTTGTGCTTTAAATTGTTCCTCTTCATAGCATATTGCTTACAGATGATGCAGAAGTTAAAGATGTAGAGTTTCTCTGTGTTTCGCCACCGCAATCCATTCCAGCAACATGGTCACTAAGTGAACCACGTGACTGAAAGAGACATTGTGAACATTGCTGGTTGCTGCCATCCCATACAGATAAAGTTCTCTCGTGCAACAACCCAGCATTACTCACTCCGGCATGTATTGTTATCCGGCACAAAAATTTGGTCGTAAGTGTGCACATTGGTCGGGAAAAAAAATCACTATTATATACTTTTTTTTTCACCATTGTATTTGCAAACAGTCACTAACTGAGATAGTTGCTAAACGAGGATGACCATTGTTAAATTAACATCCTTGAATGGCAATTTTATCTGTATTCTATCTTATCTTTAGAAATTATGTGGTGCCAAAAACAAAAAAGTTCTCAGTGGATGCACCATTACCTCTAATTAAGGGTCTCTGGCTAGCTCATTAGTCATACTTAAGATATTCCATCTGCTACAGCTACATGAAGAAAGTACTCTCTAGAACATACTCTATATTTAGAACATAGCATTCCATACATTAAATCAAGAATGGGCAATCTACGTGTGTTCAAGGGCTACCATCAGATGAGGAAGAATGGGCAGGATTTATCACTTACGGATAGGCCTGATGTCTTCTTACTTTTTCTGGATCCGCTTGCTCCCCTTTTATTTATTTATTTATTTAATTTTTATCCCGCCTTTATTATTTTTATAAATATGTCTATTATAGGATGAGGGTTTTTAATGTTTTCTGCTTCTAAATGATGAGAAACTGCCAATTTCAAACATGCTCACAGCCAAAATTTAGTGACATGGTGAAAAAAGTCTTCAGCACCCCAACTGGAAGAACATTGAAAGAGAGGCCCTTCGAACAGTCACTCATGCCCTGGTTATCTCCCATATAGACTACTGTAGTGAGCTCTACATGGGGCAACCCTTGAAGAATATCCAGAAGCTACAGCTGGCCCAGAATGCAGCCACGTGAGTAATTTTAGGTGCCCCAAGGGCAGCATGCATAACACTTTTACTGCACAAGCTGCACTGGGTGCCAGTTTGCTTCCAGGTCCAATTCAAGGTGTTGGTTATGATCTTTAAAGCCCTACATGGCATGGGGCCAAGCTACCTGAGGGACTGTCCCGTCCCCATCACATCGACCCGTCCCACCCGGGCATGCAGAGAGGGCATGCAGAGGATTCCATCAGCTAAAGAGTTCCATCTGGCAGGGTCGCAGAAGCATCCCTTCTCTGCAATAGCACCTGCCCTTTGGAATGTTCCTCCCCTGGAGTTGAGGCAGGTCTTCTCACACCTGGACTTCCACAAAAAGTTAAAAACCTGGTTTTGTCAATATGCCTGGGGTGGGAAAGAGAATAGTTCCTCTTGGGGGTGGTTAGCTGCTTAGAACTGCCCTGTTTTGCTTGAGGACAGAGAGAGTATCTTAGCCATCTGGTTATTATATTTTAACATATTTATATTTTACTGTTATTAATATTATTGTATACTATTTATATTATATTAAGGTTAAGCTTTTTTATTGTGAACCACGCAGAGTCCCTCCTTGCGGGGGAGATGGGCTGCGGTAAATTTGATAGATAAATAAATTCCTGTACTAAGTAATCCAAGGAGTCAGCAATAAGCTTCCATTCACTTTATATAAAGAACTTCTCTCATAGAATTCTGTTTTCATGATTCATGCAGTCCTAAGAATCTTACAACTCTCATGATTTTGCAAAGACAAATAATTGTCCACATTTAGAAATAAATCAATATTGCAATATGAGCAGATACATTACTGAGATAGCATCATTTACTGTATTCTTATTTCTGTTCTCACAAATATTTAGTAAAGAGAGTGCAAGAACTTCATGGTCAAGCATTTACAAAAAGTTCACACCACATAAAACAGTTCTAAATATTTCTTTACCAACATTTATTAACCAGTTAAGTTCATGTGGAATATTTCCACTTGAATGTGTAAGGCAATTCACTACATTTTCCAATACTATTTTAAAGCTTGTCTTTTTACTCTTTAGTGTACATCATAATCACCAATAGATTTTCTATGAAGTTAGAAATAGCTGAAACAGCAGTACTTACCAGGTGCAGAAGGTTGCTGAGAAACTTCATTGGGTTTATTTGGACCTAAATTCCTTGATGTTGGTTGAACTGCAGAAGTTGGTCGCTGCTGAGTTAAGTGGTTGGAACGTTTTGGATGAGTAACAGCAGGTTTCTGCACCTGGGACTGAATAGGCACTCTCTGGGGAACATTTGAAGCCGTCAGAACACGCTGTGACTGAAGTCCAATCCCCTGTGTCCGATTCTGGGTCATAGGAACCCGCTTTGGACCATCTACAACAGCTGCCTGATTTAAAAACATACACACAACTGTGAACACTGTTTCAGGCACCTTAGGAAAAAAAAATTGCTAAAGTTTCCCAAGATTCAGTTTCTTTTGAATTAAGACCACTGGTATTTTATTGGTGTTCTGTAACATTTGGAAGTTCACAGTTTAGAATTGCAAAAGTTTACTATGCTCCTCCCTCAAATCAGATTTCTAGAGGAAGAACCAGCACCTTCACATCTTTGCAGTCATTCAATTTTGTCTCCCACAACAACTGATGGTCTGAAGTTTTGCTTCCTGCTTGATCAACTTATTCCTTGGAGTGGAAGTGAGGGAAAGAGATTATGCATTCTAGAATCTATTAGTTACTGATAGACACCAACTAATCCACCAGTCTTAACCTTTTACTAGCAATAGAATATTGGATTGGAAGAGACTAACAAATTGCATATTGAGTACAGCAGTCAAGGTATCTTAGTTTCTGCATATAATTGGTTAACCAATTTGAGTTGTAATCTGTTCAGCACAACTATGTAGTCAATGATTCATCTATTCTGTAATAATTCCTCTTCAACTTGTTCCTCAATCTATTGTGAACAGGGGAAAAGGGAACCTTAGTGTTGTGTGTAATGAACAGTTATGTGGAAAGACTAATAATTTCTACTGGGAACTTATATTCCATTGTCAGACTAACAATATTTTAGATAACAGCATGTACACTCCAATCTATGATTCCAATCAATTATTTTTATTTATATTAATAAGGGCTTAGCAGTATACAAAAGAAAGCATCTGAATCAAACCTTAAAATGTAAGACATGCTCTAAGGGGTCATTGTTCACTTACATCCTGTGATCATTATATGCTGAATAATCAAGAACTGTGACACCTAAAAAAGGCAAGATTTACACTCTAGCCAATACATGCAAGAGGTCACTTTACCTTGCTGTTATGATGTGGGTGTCCATTCTGGTTTTCTTTACTAGTTTTGTCCATTACTATATTGAGAGAGAAGAAATTCAGACATTTATCATGTGTAACATAAAATAACTAAAACTTTTGTTATTTATATTACATCATCCTATTTGGGACTATCATTTCAACATCATCAACCTATTCATATTAGTACACCTTAGAAAAGTCATCATACTGCATGAACTCTTGACAATATTTTTCAGGGGCCTCAAGAAAGTAGTAACACATCAATTTATTTACTGTATGTAATTTACAGTACACATCACACAGGCAAACAAATGCAGTCATAGTTTTAAAAGCATTTCCATCCCATAAACTGAATGGCTAAGAAGGCCTGTTAATTGGACTCTCTGCAGCTACTAAGGCAGATGTTCATCCATAGTTACATATATACATGTTTTATAAAGTTAATTTTTAGGTTTTCAGCTGGAATAAGAAAAGAGAGATGAAGAGAGATTAAAATATGAATATGAAAAACATAAGCCTAAGCTCATGTTGGTTTGTCTGGATGAATTCTTTCTTCATGCTTCATAATCTTTATGAAATGTAGACAGACATCTTGTTTGTTCTCATGGATTTTTTTAAATCATAGAGATATAATATGGTACCAACCATCTTGATTATATGTCACTTGGAACTCAGCATTTTTTTAAAAGGAAATTTGCTGCAAAATAAAACAACCTCATTTTTTCCAAGAATGCCTCTGGGTTCCACATAGACTCAAGAGGCATTCTTAGAAAATTAACATGGTGGATAACTGCAGTCCAGTTTTGTTTGGAAGTGCACCCACCTGCCCAGAAAGAAAGGAGACTAGGGAACTACTGTAATACATAAAGCAGTAGGGAGTAATGTTACCAGTTTTCTTTCTGGTAAATGAGTGTTCTGTAACTGGCCACCCTCTATGGCAACCATTTTGGGAGAGCAGGTATGACAAGTTCTTAAGAGCCTACTGTCCTCTAAATATTAGCAATTACACAGCTATAGAGCTCCAGTCAGTTTTCTTTCTGTCCCAAGTATCTAAAGCAGGGTTTCTCAACCAGGGTTCCATGAGACATCACTAGGGGTTCCCTGGGGATGATTAAAAAAAAATATTTCAAATTTAGACAACTTCACATTAAAGAGGTAAGTTTCATTATTTTAGTTGAAGATATTGTTAATGCATATATGCAGGCCTACACATGAAACAAATATAATGGTTTTGTAACTTCTGGCCTGTATTTGAGCCTAAATGTGCAGGGGTTCCCTGAGGCCTGAAAAATATTTCAGGGGCTCCTCCAAGGTCAGAAGGTTGAGAAAGGCTACTCTAAAGCTACCTAAAGGAACCTGGAAGCCAAGCAGTGCAACTTTCATCCACAATCGCCTCAACTGTTTGCAGAACCCTTTACAGGTAGTCTTCCCTTAACAACCACAATTGAGACCAGAATTTCAGTTGTTAAACAAAGCAGCCATTAAGCAAATCCAACCCAATTTTACAACCCTTTTGGCAGTCATTAAGCAAACCACATGGTTGTTAAGCAAATCACATGGTTCCCCATTGTTTTTGCTTGCCAGAAGCCGCCAGGAAGGTCGAAAATGGCAATCACATGATCACAGGAAGCTGCAATGATTATAAATCTGCTTTTTGGTCCTTTGTGGTATTGGTTCTTTAAGAAACTACGTTCGTCAACAAAACGATTCCTAGAAAAGTTTAAATAAGGGTCAGAGCCCCTGCCTTCAGGGTTAAAAGCAGGAAAGGCAATCAAGGGAAAAGAAGAAGAAAACAGGTAGCATTTAAAGGAACAGAGGAAATTAATCCAACGATCCAACTTTTTAACAGAATCACTGGCAGGCCACTTCCATAAGGCTGACTTGGAACATCATCCAGTCCTCCATATGCCGATCTCTCCGTAACGAAGACTAGTTTTGATAACGAAACGGCCACAACTCCACGATGTTACAAACTACTAGTGGGGAAGCCCTACACCGGCTAGGAATACAGCTCCCGTCCTCCCCAGCCAGCACAGCTACTCTATTCTAACCCTCGTGGAAACCACCAACCGAGCGGGCGCCAACGCTTAGGAAGAAGCTTCTCCTCACCAGCACTTACAAGGCTCTCCCAAGAGCCGAGCCCAGCCAGCCACCCTCTTCGAAGGCCCGCTCACCTCCTCCACAGTCCTTCTAGCAGGCTCGATCACCGTTTGAATTCAAACGCCCGCCTGCCTCCTTCAACGCCCTTTAAACCGCCCGCGCGTTCTGATTGGCGAGCTTCTCCCCTTCACTCCAAGACGCTCGGCCGCTCATTGGCTAATTCCTGCGACAACACCCGCCTTTCCTAACCGTCTCTGCTGAGTGGGGGCACCGGTTCCCATTCTAAGCAGGCTCGCCACTCCTTCAGCTACTTAGCAAGGCGGGGCGAGGGGGTCGCTTCTCCCCCGCTCCGTCGCCCACCTGCCTGTAATGTAAAGAGGCTAGCGGCTTAGGAAATGTTCCGCTGCGGAAGGAGCGTAAAATGCGCTTAACGTATCGGGCATTTTTACGTTAGAAGCGTACGTTGCGCTAATTACTCAAGCAGGCGTACGAGTCTGTCATCTCGCCGCCGGGAGCGTTCGGCCTCACTTTTCCTTTGCGCAAATTGCGTAGCTCCTGAAGCAACGGCAGCCGGCTTCCAACGGTGGCGCGGCTGTGGCAGCAGTCAGGCCGGGACTGAGGGAGCCTGTAGGGTGGTTGCCTTCCCGCTCCCGGACGCACTGTTAGACGAAAGTCCCTGGCATAAAGTTTGAGTGAGGCAGCTCCTTTACATGAGTGGACACCCTTGAGGGCTGCTGCGGGTGACACATCAGCCATTGACCCAGGCATGGACCCTTGATTAGGACAGGTTGGATGTGTGTGATGGATCGATATCATTAGTCGGGTGCAGACCTTCAATTATGGGCAGGAAATAAGCAGCTTCGCCTTATTCCTTACTGCTCAGTAAAAGTGGACTGCCTTTGGGCATAAGGAGGGCCAAACCAAGCCATGGGTTAATTAGGCCAGGCATGGCTATTGCTGAAGGTCCATTTTGGAATTTCCCACCAGGTTTGCAATTGTCTGGGGCCGTTGTGCTCCTATGGACAATGTGTGATCTCCACAAGGTGCAGCAGGAGTAAAGGCAGAGGGGCGCAGTATGGCACTGTATATATAACACACTGCAATTTTTAAAAGGATGCTCTTGGTTTTCCTGCATTTCACAGTCCCAATGTGTTTTTCCTCTATATGACTCAGCAGGGCAATACAAAGAGGCAGTTGGCTTAGAGACTGTAAGTTTGTGCTTTGCCACTAATTTTTAAGGCCAGCCCTACAGGTTACAGAATAAGGGTATGCATGAAGAAGAATTTTCCCTGTTTATTTGAACTGTAATATACAATGGGATTGTATCATTTCTGAGCCAAGCAAGAGACCCTTTGCTGCCAAGGGACTTTCCTTCCAACAGCAAAAAGTGTGGGGGGGGGAAATTGAACCACATTGGATTTTCCAAAATAACTGCTGCCTGTATGGTAGATATTGCCATTGCTTTATCATATCAAGTTAGCAGTTCTTCACTGTTCTCCAGAACAAACAACTGCTGAAAGAGATACTCATGGACTTAAAAAAAAAGATTCTCCTGTCTTTGTGCTTTGTAAAAGCAACATACTGGAAATGTAGACTGATTGCTTTTTATGAGGATAGTGAGGAGCAGATTTCAGAAGTGTGAATATTGTGTGATATATTATTCTCTCAGAAAGAATGTCAAGTCGTCGTATCACTCCGCCATGTGACAGGCGGCAGCTTCCATGGGGCATGAGTGGCGTGGGCTCACCCACCGGTGAACTGCGGCCAATGCGATTACCATTTCTTGAAGCTGACGTGAGTAGCGCTGTTCTTTTGGATTTGGGTAATTGGGCATGCTGAAGTGTAAACACCATAAATATCAAACCAAAGGCTCATGTAATCCAGTAATGTTTTTTTTTGCAGAACCCCCTGAAAACCTTTAAGCAGGTCATATTTATAATAGGATCCTCTCCTTTTTCTCAGTAAATGATACTGAAGAGTGTGCTGTTTAATAGAGGCCACATTCTATAGCCACCATGAATAATCGCCTAACACATGCCCATCCCTGAAATTTTCTAAGGTTGCAAACCTCTGGAGTGACCTGCTTGAATTTACCAATATTTCAACTAAATATATAGAGAATTGGGATTCACAGCTATAGCTAACTTTTCATTTTTCTCCCAAATTTGAACTGAACTGATTGGATTTTACATCTGAGTAAGAATTCCTAGGAGGAGACTGGGACTTCCTTAAATAAGTCCCTTATTTAAGCGGATGCAACCTACTCCTCACCCTTTAAGCTTCATTGCATATTATAGATATTACATAGAATCACAGTATTTCATAAAGTACAGTAAGCCCCAAGCTGGTGCCAATTGGATGTATTGGACAGAAAATTCCCAGCATTCTGAATGGAAATAAAACCTCTAATATATACAATACAGACCATTGGCTTCAGGTCTTTACAGTGATATTTATTTAATTTATATAGCTGCCCAATTCAAGCAACATGACTCTGGTTTGTGGCATACAAAAATCACTAAGCAAAATATAGAACAGTGCATGCCATAACGTATTATTATTCCATTGTGATGGGTATCAAGCTTATATCCTGAATTAAGTATCTTGAATTGAAAAGGAAATAATTGTTTGACATAACCTTTTGCTAGGGATCAGGTAGTCCATGCAGGTAGCATGATTTTGAGATGAAATCCATCTCAAACCTTGACAATTTGGGCTCGTGGTGGTGCCAAAAGCTTTGAACCTGTGATTGTAATGGTTGATGTTGTGCAGACATGTGCCCTGATCTGAATCCTGGTAAAAATCATGGATCCAACTTTTTTTTTTCTTCATTTGGGTACTGCTCCTCAACATTTTATTAACAGGACTGCTATTTTTTCTGGCAAGTCTTGTGGGTCAAGCGGAAATTAAAGAGTGGGACGGGTTCTCCAGGATCGAGGGAGTGAAGCGGGAAACGCCAAGTTTCTGCCAGTTAAGCAGTTCTTCCGGGCCCAGGCGCCCTGCCAGAGCAAGGGGGGGGGCGTCATTTTCGAAGTCCTCGTTGCTGGCTCCTTTAGCCTCTCCTTCCGCCCCGGGCTCCGTCTCAGCTAAGACAATCAAGGTCTGCCTGGCTCGTTATTCCAAGCGTCAGAACAGGCGTAGAGCGTAGCAATCTCTGGCTCTCGCGGGATTGATTACCTTTCCCTTCCTCCAGCCGCGGCTTCAATCGATGTGCGGAGGCTCGATGCAGCAGCCTGTTCGACGGAGCGGTCCTCGGGCCAGACTGCTGCTGCCGCCGCCGCCGCCACAGCCGCCGCCGCCTCTGCCGCCGCCCGCCCCGCTCCACCTGCCCGCGCAGTCGGCCCTTGACGCTGTCGGGCCCACAGCAGCCGTTCTGAGCGGAGATCGATCGCGGACGAAAGACGGGCTAGTAAGTGTCGGATCCGGTAGTTCCCGCGTCAGCCATTCGTTTCTCCCACATGGCAGGCGGGAGGAGGTGGTGCCTTTCCTACGACGGATGAGCCTCTTGACCTATCCCCGTGGGTATAAAGCAGTCGCCCTGGGAAAAGGTGGAGCGCGATGGCCTCGAGAAGGAGTGGGAATATGTAGTTGGCTGCTACGACAATGGGAGATCTTGAAATAATAAGCATGAAAAAGATTTTGATTTAACAAAACTTCACTCCTACATAAAGTAAACTCCACCCACCCTTGCTGTATTTTACTGGATCAAATTCTCACCCTGTCTAGGCTAGGATTTAATTACCATACAGTTATTTGGAGGAGACCTACAAGTAGTTCATTGAGAGCAGTGCCCTGCCTTTGTTGTGTGGATATCTGCAACTAGTATTCAGGCACCAGCACAGCACACTAAGCTTGACTAGTTCTAATCTTAATTTTCTGAAATAATTGAATTGCCCAGGTTCACAAAACTTCACACTGAATTATAAAGTAATGACAGTGGCTGGGTTTGCAGGGCACATCACACAACACACAGTCAGAAATTAACACCACTGTCTGGATTAGCATAACATAGTAACCCTCCAGAAAACTAACTAAGCTTACCATATTATGGTAACACAGTAACCAAACCACAAATTCAATAACTACAGTTTAGCCCAGGGTTTCTCAACCAGGGTTCCGTGGGACCCTAGGGTTTTGCAAGAGGTCACTAGGGGTTCCCTGGGAGATTACAATTTATTTAAAAAAAAATTTCAAATTTGCGCAACTTCACATTAAAGCAGTAAGTTTCATACTCTTATTTTTAGTTTAAGAACACTGTTAATGCATATATACAGGCCTACACATGGAAAGAATATAATAATTTTGTAACTTCTGGCCTGTATTTGAGCCTGAATGTGCAGGAGTCCCCCGAGGCATGAAAAATATTTCAAGGGTTCCTCCAGAGTCAAAAGGTTGAGAAAGGCTGGTTTAGCCTAACAAGTTGTAAACTGAGACAGTCTATCACTGAACCTTACATATAGCTGCTGTGGTTCTTTTGTTCAGTTGTTAGAATCTCTGTTTTAAAAAATGATTATCATTACATCTTGTAACAAAGAATTCTATAAATGTATTGCCTTGTTTTAGGCAATACTCAGTATTTCCTTCTTGCTGTTACATTAATTGTATGTTTTATAAATAGTTCCTTCTGTATTTTTGTTCTTTAGTCTATTTAATTTTCAAAGAGATTTTTAAATATTCTAAACCAGATCCAGCTGGATAATTTTTACTATCCCAATTCTTATTAATGTTACTTCCTTATATCCAGGCATCTTTTTCCTGCCACTGTACTCAATTTAAAAGGCTAAATAACAGTTTAATGTTAGACTTCAGTGCAAACAGCTTGCATACAAGATTGTCGGAAGGCCAATCTTCTTATGTATATCCAACTACTCTAGTTGGATCATCTAGGGAAGCCTGTCTTGTCTTCAGTATCTGATGTGTGAAAATAGAAAGAAAAAGGTTCTCTGTGGTTGCAGTCTAGACTTCTCTCTGGTTAAAAAACATCAGTCATTCTTACTCCTTTCTAACATTCTATCACTTAAATATTTTTTTAGACTTAATGATTTTTTTTGTCACCACGTTCATTTTTACTAGTAATTTATCATTCTGTGTGGGGATTTTCTTTCCTGAAAAACAGAAAAGTAGATAAATGTTTTCAACAATTTTTTAAAATGTAATTTTGTCATACATGTAAACAATTTTATTTTTGTTTTAGACACCTGGAAGGCAGCCCTTGCTTACAATGTATAGACCAAAAGTAAGCCTTAAAGACCGGCAACAACTTTACAAACTTATTATTAGTCAGCTGTTATATGATGGTTATATCAACATCGCTAATGGTCTGATAAATGAAGTAAAGCCACAGTCTGTCTGTGCACCCTCTGAGCAACTGTTGCATCTTATTAAACTAGGTAAGTTGAAACATCAATAAACAAAAATGAGATGTTAAGGTAATATCTAACAAACACTCTCTTCCAGCAACCTAAGAGACGGCTTTATACATGGACTTCCCCAGATGGACAACACCGAAACCAGATTGACTACATCCTTTGCAGCCAAAGGTGGCGGACATCTATACAGTCGGTAAAAACAAGACCTGGAGCTGACTGTAGTTCCGATCACGAACTTCTTCTTGCACAATTTAGGATCAGACTAAAGAGATTAGGGAAGACCCACAGATCAGCTAGATATGAGCTCACTA
The DNA here is from genome assembly GCF_035149785.1 of Candoia aspera. Classification (NCBI taxonomy): domain Eukaryota; kingdom Metazoa; phylum Chordata; class Lepidosauria; order Squamata; family Candoiidae; genus Candoia; species Candoia aspera. Next base: position 15,130,230 of record NC_086155.1, on the reverse strand, counting down.
ATATTCCTAAGGAATATGCAGTGGAGGTGAGGAATAGATTTAAGGGACTGGACTTAGTAGATAGGGTCCCAGAAGAACTATGGACAGAAGTCCGCAACATTGTTCAAGAGGGGGCAACAAAATACATCCCAAAGAAAGAGAAAACCAAGAAGGCAAAATGGCTGTCTGCTGAGACACTAGAAGTAGCCCAAGAAAGAAGGAAAGCAAAAGGCAACAGTGATAGGGGGAGATATGCCCAATTAAATGCAAAATTCCAGAGGTTAGCCAGAAGAGATAAGGAATTATTTTTAAACAAGCAATGCGCGGAAGTGGAAGAAGACAATAGAATAGAAAGGACAAGAGACCTCTTCCAGAAAATTAGAAACATCGGAGGTAAATTCCAGGCCAAAATTGGTATGATCAAAAACAAAGATGGCAAGGACCTAACAGAAGAAGAAGAGATCAAGAAAAGGTGGCAAGAATATACGGAAGACCTGTATAGGAAGGATAACAATATCGGGGATAGCTTTGACGGTGTGGTCAGTGAGCTAGAGCCAGACATCCTGAAGAGTGAGGTTGAATGGGCCTTAAGAAGCATTGCTAATAACAAGGCAGTAGGAGACAATGGCATCCCAGCTGAAGTGTTCAAAATCTTGCAAGAGGATGCTGTCAAAGTAATGCATGCTATATGCCAGCAAATTTGGAAAACACAAGAATGGCCATCAGATTGGAAAAAATCAACTTATATCCCCATACCAAAAAAGGGGAACACTAAAGAATGTTCAAACTATCGAACAGTGGCACTCATTTCACATGCCAGTAAGGTAATGCTCAAGATCCTGCAAGGTAGACTTCAGCAATTCATGGAGTGAGAATTGCCAGATGTACAAGCTGGGTTTAGAAAAGGCAGAGGAACTAGGGACCAAATTGCCAATATCCGCTGGATAATGGAAAAAGCCAGGGAGTTTCAGAAAAACATCTATTTCTGTTTTATTGACTATTCTAAAGCCTTTGACTGTGTGGACCATAACAAATTGTGGCAAGTTCTTAGGGGTATGGGGATACCAAGTCATCTTGTATGCCTCTTGAAGAATCTGTATAACGACCAAGTAGCAACAGTAAGAACAGACCACAGAACAACGGACTGGTTTAAGATTGGGAAAGGAGTACGGCAGGGCTGTATACTCTCACCCTACCTATTCAACTTGTATGCAGAACACATCATGCGACATGCTGGGCTTGAGGAATCCAAGGCTGGAGTTAAAATCACTGGAAGGAACATGAACAATCTCAGATATGCAGATGATACCACTTTGATGGCTGAAAGCGAAAGGGAACTGAGGAGCCTTATGATGAAGGTGAAAGTAGAAAGTGCAAAAGCTGGCTTGCAGCTAAACCTCAAAAAAACCAAGATTATGGCAACCAGCTTGATTGATAACTGGCAAATAGAGGGAGAAAATGTAGAAGCAGTGAAAGACTTTGTATTTCTAGGTGCAAAGATGACTGCAGATGCTGACTGCAGTCAGGAAATCAGAGGACGCTTAATCCTTGGGAGAAGAGCAATGACAAATCTCGATAAAATAGTTAAGAGCAGAGACATCACACTGACAACAAAGATCCGCATAGTTAAAGCAATGGTGTTCCCTGTAGTAACATATGGCTGCGAGAGCTGGACCATAAGGAAGGCTGAGCGAAGGAAGGTAGATGCTTTGGAACTGTGGTGTTGGAGGAAAATTCTGAGAGTGCCTTGGACTGCAAAAAGATCAAACCAGTCCATCCTCCAGGAAATAAAGCCAGACTGCTCACTTGAGGGAATGATATTGAAGGCAAAACTGAAGTACTTTGGCCACATAATGAGAAGACAGGACACCCTGGAGAAGATGCTGATGCTAGGGAGAGTGGAGGGCAAAAGGAAGAGGGGCCGACCAAGGGCAAGGTGGATGGATGATATTCTAGAGGTGACGGACTCGTCCCTGGGGGAGCTGGGGGTGTTGACGACTGACAGGAAGCTCTGGCGTGGGCTGGTCCATGAAGTCACGAAAAGTCGGAAGCGACTAAATGAACAACAACAAGGTAATATCGTTTTATGTGATATTTGATTATGGTTATCTCCACATTGAAAGCCATTGTTTTAACATGATCTCTCCCACATATCATTAATTAAATATTATGGCTGTGCAGAGATCCAGAGTCAAAGGGCAAAATGTAATTTGGCTGCAGATGACAGCTATTACAAGTCCAGGAAAAGATGCAGCTGCTATATGTATATACTCTGAATCATATCTTGTCCTGTGATTCCAGATCTCTGCACAGCTGGCTTGCTTATTTGATTGATTGATTGGGCCACTCATCTCATGTGATTCTGAGCAGCTTACAATAAAATAGATAAAACACAAACAATTTAAAAAAACCCAGCAGCCAGAAATTATAGAACGATTACCATTAACTTAGCCAGGAGATGGGCTCCATTACACACCCAGGGCCCAAGGCTCAGGCATAGAACCACGTCTTTGGTTCGGTCTTCTAAAATAATGTTGAGCAATATATTAGCCAATTGTCCCAGATCAAATAAATAAATAAATAAATAAAATGTTCAAGTATGTCTGCTATCATTTTATTTATTAGAATTATATCCCACCTTTATCTTGTACAACTCCAGGGAGTGTGTGCAATGCTCTCATCTCCGATTTTGCTTACAACAGCAGACTCAGAGGTGGGTTGGGCTGAGAGAGAGTGACTGTTCCAAAGTCACCCAGCTGGGTTTCACACCTAAAAGTGCACTAGAACTCATAGTCTCCCCGTTTCTAGTCCAGCATCTTAACCATTACACTGAACTGGGTCCCCTGTATCAAACCAAACTATCATATTCCATAAAGGCACTCATAAGACATTAATGATCCTCTTGATACTCTAATGATAAATATACATACTATGGTGATTTCCATTGAAGCATTCAGTGCCTTCATTTATATTGTAAAACTTGTTCCGGTTTTACTAGACTGCACTGTTAGTGCTTATTAATAGTAGGAGCCTTACTAGTACACAAGTAAGTTCTCTCTATATATACTGTGTGTGTGTGTGTGTATTGTAAAAACAGTTGAGTAATGCTGTAATTCTAATGGACTTTTAGAGCTTTTTCTGAGGATGTTTCTAGCCTTCTGACTATAAATGGTGGCCCAATCTGCTGTAATGTCAAACTATACATTGGTGTTACTATAAGGGACTCTCCTTACCTTCCTTTTTCCTACTGTTTTGCATATTGTCAGGCTTTCTCTTTTACTGATTTCAAATTTTGATTTGCATGGAAATAAATGATATACTATGATTTACACAAGAGAGGGAAGCAAGTAATTGGTCTGTGGGAAGGAAAGGAAAGAGCATACAAGGCAAGTTTTGCTGATACATTCTAAAGCAAGACGGCGTTATATTTGAATCAAATCAATGCTAGAAGACATACCAGTTTTATTTGATAAGTATTCTCTATTTAGCATATCTATAGATATTAAAATTGTATGCATTAACTTTCCATTTTATAACTTTTTACTTAGACTTTATAAACTGCCAACTACTAAAATCTCTTAGTAGTTCAAAATAAGATAAAACACAATTAAAACTATTCGTCATTTTAACAGAAATCAGTTGAACGGTAACTAAACACAGATATTAGTCAGTATAGTATACCCTTTTCTGCATATAAGTACCACTGAACTCAGTGGGACAGACTTCTGAATAGCTGTGCATGTGATTGTACTTATTATGTGGCACTGTTACCAGAAATAAAATAGAGTTGGAGATGGTCATTTAAGGCATCAAGTCCATCGCCTGACTGGTGGCTGCCCAGCCCTTCTTGAACATCCAGTGCAAAGAAATGCAGCACCGCCTTAGAAGGTGGTTCTATTCAGTGATCCTATTGGCAAACTGCTCTGTTTGGAAGTTTTCCCTAATATAGTGTGCAGTCAAAATCTGTGTGTGTGTGTGTGTGTGTTTGTAACTTAGCTTATTTCATGATTGGAATAAGAAAGAACAAATGTATTCCTTTTTTATGTGACATCCTTTTAGCAATGCCACATCCACCCTGCTTTTGTTTTTTTGAAGACTCAATACATCCTTACAGGACTTAGTGGTAGTTCCTGATCATCCTTATTACTTTTTTCTAAGTTATGCAGAATAGAATTGAATTGTTGCTTCCTGTGATTTGGAATCTATACTTATTTTTGATGCACCCAAAAATTGCATTTGCCTCTTGTGCAGCAACACGGTACATTACTGAATCATACTCAGTTTGTATTTGAACAATAAGGTTTGGTGTATTCTCTCTTCCAGGAATGGAAAATGATGATAGTGCAGTTCAGTATGCAATTGGACGCTCTGATACAGTAGCTCCTGGAACAGGAATTGACTTGGAGTTCGATGCAGATGTACAGACTATGTCCCCAGAAGCATCTGAATATGAGACATGTTATGTCACATCTCACAAAGGACCATGTCGTGTAGCTACATATAGCAGAGATGGGCAGTTAATTGCTACAGGATCAGCAGATGCGTCAATAAAAATACTTGATACCGAGAGAATGTTGGCAAAAAGTGCTATGCCTATTGAGGTAAATATTGAAATAGTATGAATCCATGGGTGAATATATTGTTGCTTCAGCTATTTTTGATCATCTGCTGCTCTCATAAAGCGATACTGAATGCTACATGGAAGGACTGTCTCGACAACCTTCAGGTTCTAGCCATTTAGTCAATTAAAAATACATATTTTCCCCAGATTTCTAGGAAAATACATAAATTTGTAGAAGAAACTGTTGCAGAAGGTACAAATAACTGCAGACATAGTTGTGGATGGCCTTTGGAGATTAACTTTTGCTGGGGACTTGGGAAGGATAGAGTTCACCTCTGCTGCTCTCTTCCTGAATTTTTGTAATTTTTTGTAATGTCTAAACTGAGCTTCCCGCTCTTATTTTTCCCTATCCATTCCCCTGTTCCTTTCACATTATCTCCATCCAATTTTGTTCTGCCCACTTTCCCTTTCTATACCAGTACAGTATTCCCAGTACAGCTATCCTTACCCTCGCTCAGTCTCCATCCTGTGTTTTGTTTCGTTTCTCTGCCTTGCTTTATGTATGCATTTATGTGTATACATGTGAATCAGAGCATTTTCTATGTAAGAGAGAAAATAGATATATGCCGATAGGGGTGGGGTATGTTCCAGTTGGAGTTGGCAAGGTGGGGAAGCTTACAAGTATTTTAAGTGTTCATAATTTTTCCCATCTATTCTTCCCTTTGGGGGTGGGAATACCATATTAATTCAGGATAATCTTTTCCATTAAATGTTATATAGACACTGTGGCACAGCTGCAGATACCCTTTGAGCACATGAAGTATCTGAACCCATTCTAAGCTCAGGTCTAGTTTGAGGGGAAAAATGACTTTGATCATCTTGATAGATGATCTTTATCAAGATTGTTATGACTGGGGCGTGACCGTATTGTTTTTCCTTATCACAGAGTGTCTTTTGATTTCGTTGTCCAAGATAACTTTCTGGGCTAGCTTAATGGTATTAAAGTAGGAGGCACTGTGTTGCAGTGTTTCCTTTCTTACTGTAGAATTGGTCTTGAACGGTGACTCTGAGATTGGCAGTTGTGTTGTGGGATGCACAGGGAATTTCCAAAAAAAATAATTTATTTAGGAAAAAAATCCGTTTGTGTTATTGAAATGCATTCTAGATGAAGTATGTTTCTGAATATGTGAAATGATCGTATTTTATATTATTTACTGTATAAGCCATTTGTACATTTGTAGGTGGGCTGTCAAGATTTTGAAAAAGTGCTCACATGGCCGCAATCTGCCATGTAAGGGTTTGAATGTATCCTAATCTATTTCAGTTTCTTTTCCCATAAAATGGATCTGTATTAGCCTACTTTAAATAATTGTTAGGCTCTGTATGAGAGAGCATTAACAGTTGTGAAAAGGTGCTGATCCATTGTGTTGTTTGTGGTGTAACTCTCTACAAAGGAAATTATGGTGTATTTACTTGTATTTTATTTAATATATTTAAAAGACTATGTTTAAATACTATATTTCTAATTTTTTCAGGTTATGATGAATGAAACAGCTCAGCAGAACATGGAGAACCATCCCGTTATTAGGACTCTTTACGATCATGTGGATGAGGTGACATGTTTAGCTTTTCATCCAACTGAACAAATCCTTGCATCTGGATCAAGAGACTACACACTTAAATTATTTGACTACTCAAAACCATCTGCCAAGAGAGCTTTCAAATATATTCAGGTTAGTTTCTCTAATCATACATTTCTAAGAAATAAATATCTCCATAAGAAATTCAGAAAAGATTTGAAAGCCTTGCTGATGTTACTGAATATTTACCTAATCAGTAACTTTTAGATATAAAGACATAAATCATACTTGATGATGTAGCTATTCAAACCACTTTTTAGTTCTAAAACTATGGGGCAAATTAAGCATGATAACAGGTTCTGCTTCTCTTCCTGTATTGTTTATTTTAGTTTTTGTTTTTTAATTGTAAAACAACATTAGAAATTAGTGAGTGCAGAACAATGAGGCAAAGGGTCTGTTAACCTTTTTCTGTCTAACTTTTTTCTACTTAAATCTCATCAGTACCATCCCAAGCTGCTTGGTGGGAAAATGTCTTTTTTCTATAATCAGTGTCCTTTTCTTTAAAACTTTATAATTTTTTTAAAATAATAGTTTACCAGTCATGCATTTTTAGGGAGAAAATAGGATTCTCTTCCCCCCCTTTTTTTTTCCAAATCTCTATCAGACGTGTGTGTTCTTCTACACTCTCTCTTGTATCCTGTCTGACTTACTCAGATAGCAGTGTCCTTCTGTGGAGATGAATTCATTCTATATTTGATACCTCTACTAGCATAGCGGTTGTTATTTAGATGTGTTACAGTTATAGGATAGTGCCCTCTAATGTTAATTGTTTGATTTCCAATTAAACAGGAAGCAGAAATGCTGCGCTCTATATCTTTCCACCCTTCTGGAGATTTCATACTTGTTGGGACACAGCATCCTACCCTGCGGCTATATGACGTTAATACTTTCCAGTGCTTTGTATCTTGCAATCCTCAAGATCAACATACAGATGCTATATGCTCAGTTAATTACAATGCAAGTGCTAACATGTATGTAACAGGCAGCAAAGATGGATGCATCAAATTATGGGATGGCGTTTCAAATCGCTGTATCACTACTTTTGAGAAGGCACATGATGGTGCTGAAGTCTGTTCTGCCATTTTCTCTAAGAACTCCAAGTACATTCTTTCAAGTGGAAAGGATTCTGTGGCTAAACTATGGGAGATATCAACAGGAAGGACATTAGTCAAATATACAGGTGGGTGAAAACTAATCTGAACAATATAATCTATTTTTCTTTGTTTGGCTTTTGCAGTGATTCCGTAGGTAGTTGTGTCAAGCTAAGTATCTTTAATATTTATTTTTCCCGTGAATTTTAGCAGTGCACAGTACAAAACTGTTGTTAGGTAAACACAATTTTTCACTTAGCCAATAAGTGTAAAATCAGGTTTCTTTGTGAACGTGGAACATTTTGTTTTAGCTCAGCAGAAAAAATTCAGTGGTGGACTGAATGATATAAAGGCTGTAAAAAGTATTTTAAAAATAACTTCAGACATTTTCTGTTCTGTAATTTCATGACTTAATACTGTTTTAATATATACTGTATAAGTACAATAATTTATTAAGTAAAATTATAACATCTCCTGAGATCTAGGAGAAATTCAGAGTATAATCTACAAACCTGTCAGGAGCATACTATGTACTTTTGAATTGCTCTTCCTTAGATAGCAAATGATTTTTAAGACAGATTCCTGGGTAGGTTCATGCATTAACTCATGCCTTTCAAGTAATACTTGGTATTAAAATAATGTTGCTTCTTCATAGGGTTTACCCTGAAATGCAGCACAAATTGTAAGCTTGGCATTTCTCTGCTCAGTGCTTTTTTTCCCTTCAACTTGAATGTGAAATATTTGTAAAGCTCCTAAAAGAATAATCAGAAATCATTTAAACCGATCCATCTTCTGAGGTTATCTTACCGTTTTCAAATTTTAGTTTATAGTACATCAAGCCAGCAGGGTGCAGCCAAGACTGGCATGCTGAAATTGTTGGGTGTTACTAAGCTTCCTTAACAAACAAAATTAGAGAACCTTCTTTACTATGCAAGCTGTAATTGGAACAGATCCAGACAAGCCAGCTGCCTCACCCACCATACATAGCAAACACCATACCACCCCCATTCTAAATCCACTCTCACTGGGACTAAACTGGGCCTAGGGCCACCCTCTTAATACTAGTACAGATTGGCATGAATTGAGAGGAAACTGCTCCCCCCCGCCCCAGGAAATTATTCTTAGGCATTAGTAATTAGAACATAATATATCTAATACATTATAATCTAAAAATATATAGGTTCCTAATATAGTTGTTGTTATTTAGATTTATAAGGCCATATACGTGATAAATGACTCTTACATGCAACATAGTGTTCTTTAAATTCTGGGAGGCATATTTTGGCTCTTTTAGTTCTCTGGAATATTGAAGGTTGTCAAGAGAAATTTGAGGACTGATGCCATACTCCATTATAATGAAATTGAACACACATTTCACCGAGTAAACTGATAACTATATCTACCTTGTGTGCTGTCTCTCCATTTTTCCTGACTGCAGTTCATTTACAGGCTAATCCTGGTCTTAGCCCTAGTTCAGTTAAATAACTCTTATTGAATTAAATATGACTTACATATAAGTGTTGATAAGATTTCATGTTAGTTGACTGTTTCACTGATATTAAATAGTGGATTTATTGAACATTTATTTATTAAATTATTGTATTAAGAATCCTGTGGAAAAATTAAAGCAGCATAGTCTACAGATATGGTGCTAGTATTTTTGTATATGTCTTACAACACAGTACATTTGGACAATGTATACTGCTCTCTCTTTCCCATCTCATATTATATATATTCATGGATTTCACAGTTTCTTGTACAGAGAGTAATCCAGACTTTTTTCTTTTTTTCTTTTTTAAAAAAGAGAACAGTTCTAGATGAAAGACTGGCATATTGTCTTCTCTTAATAACACTAATTTCCCTAATGAGAACAAAAAGACCAGAACACATCCTCTTCAGCAGCCAACACCTAGATAAGCAGGGATTAACACCAGACAAATAATCAAGCAGAAGACAATACCCAACCAAGGAACTGAGAGCCAGTTTGGTGTGGTGACTAAGGCATCAGGTTAGAAACCGGGAGACCATGAGTTCTAGTCCCCTCCCTTAGGCACAAAGCCAGCTGGGTCACCTTGGGCCAGTCACTTTCTCTCAGCCCTAAGAAGCAGGCAAGGGCAAACCACTTCTGAAAAACCTTGCCAAGAAAACTGCAGGGACTTGTCCAGGTGGTGTCTGAGAATCAGACGCAATTGAATGGATTAAAAAAAAATCAAGGAACTACCAAGGAGAAAAGCACACCGCCAACACTGGCAGGGCAGGCTACGGTATATAAACAGGGAGCAAACCCCACACTCACCCGCACTGATGATGTTACCTAGTCGGGTAATGAAACATCTGCAGGGAAACAGCCAAGCCCAGAGAGCACCAAGGACTCCGCTCTTTTGGAAAAGCCACAGTGAATATGATATCTTCTACCCTGGTACTACTTTCTTCTTTTGGGGGTTAAGCTATACCTCCAATGGCTCAGTCTCATCCTGCTCTTGAAATAGCAGCTGACCTGAAATTATAGTAGTTCTCCATAGTTTATGGCAAATGTTCATAGTAGACAGAGGAGACTTACATTCTTTTGCACTCGGGAGAAGCTTTGAAAGATAAATTAATCTTGACTGCTGTTGTCTTTATGGATATATCCAGGTAGTTTTCTTGGCAGCAATAGATAAGTGGTTTACCATTGCTTTCTCGGATGACTGTGTCAACTCTCCAGTCTGGCCTACAGCCTTAGTATTTCCTGGAGGCCTGACCCTGTTTAGCTTCTGGGTTCAGAGATGGTCATGTGAGAAATTAAGGCCTATTCCCAAGTACTGTGAATTTGGAGAAGCATATACACCAAAGAATATGAACTAGTCTGTACTTCAGTAAACACTGAGGATTTTCTTTTCTGTTAATATTCTTACTGACATTACTAATGAATATTTTGTTGCCCATAATAGGAGATTTGACATTTTTATTGTTGGGTTTTAATACTTAACAATATCAGATCCACCTGGCAAAGGATGGAATATGTTAATATCATATAATTAATTGTATACATATGCTGTTAAACCTGCAGGAGCTGGCCTGAGTGGACGCCAAGTTCATAGGACACAGGCTGTTTTTAATCACACAGAAGACTATGTGCTACTTCCAGATGAAAGGACCATTAGCCTTTGCTGCTGGGATTCACGAACAGCAGAGCGAAGAAATCTTCTTTCCTTGGGCCATAATAGCATAGTTCGCTGTATTGTCCATTCTCCTACAAATCCTGGGTTTATGACTTGCAGTGATGACTATAGAGCTCGATTTTGGTACCGAAGGTCAACTACAGATTAAAACTGCAATTCTGAAATACGTGCCCAAATTTTATTCCATTTTCTTTTACAAATAAGTCTGTTTTTATTACGATTAATTTAAGAAGTTTGAAACTGAATCATCTGTAGGAAAAAAACAAGCCTACCTTAATGGTATTTTTAAAGTTGTGGTCATATATTAAAAAAAACCTGAAGCTTAATTTTTCTTTCTTAAGTGTACAAGTATGCCCATTTTTACTACTTAAAGTTGGTCTTTTGTTTTTGTGCTTTTAACAAAATGTTTAATATTCTTGATTTCCTTTGATATACAAGTAATTGCCTAGTTCTGACTTGTAATTTTGTACCATGCTTTAATGCTTTGTTAATTATTATTTAGACAATTTACACCTGGTAGCCTACAGTTCTCTTATTAAAATTGATTCTTACAGTGCTGTGTCTTTATTTTCTCAGAATTAGTCAATTCCTGTTTCTACATGATAATCCCAAATAAGGAATACATATTATGACTGCAAAATACTTCTAGGAAGTTCTGGTTAATCAGGTGCTTAGTTTGTGCCTTCTCTGAGCTAAAGGTGACATTTCAAAGAAATTTCATCACCAAGATACATATAATGGACAACTGCAAATTGGATTTTAATCCGTTCTATTCCCAAAGATCTGAGATGGATAATATGTTAGTAAAAACAGGGTAGATAATTAAAAGCCTATTAAGACGAGTCCATCTTCATCCCCGTTTACAGATCAGTTGTTCAGATATACTCTTAAATATTCAGCCAACATAAATATCTTATTTTCCTGACATTGACTTTTCACATGGGAACATTTACAGTCAAGGCATTTTCCTTGTGCACATTGTGTGTGCGCGCACAATGAAATTTTGCTCAATAGCACACTAAGACATAGTTTAATAAGCTGCAGTTAGTTAGATTTGAACAATAAAAACTTATTTGACAAACCACAATGGCTAAGTTTACACAAGGTGCTAAGTTATAATATAGTTGGCTTACTGTATAACAGCAAATTTGAAAATGGGCAGTGAAATAATGCACTAATACTTAACTCCCCAAAGTCTTGCTCTTAAAAGTTGTCTTGGCAAAGTAGTTTTACTCCTAAGAAGCACTAAAATAGACTTATTTCTAAAAGGAAGTGAACCCATTGAATGTTGTGTAAACAATTCAAAAAAGAGGAAGGGACTGCCAGGCATACAGATACTTGGGGTTACAATTCCCACACTTTTATGTTAATGGCCATGCTGACAAGTTCTAAGAGGAGTTGAAGCACCTAGTTGTCTGTCCTTAATCTAACCCTCTTGAGATCATGGCTCTGTTTGCATGACATTTGAGTCACAAACCAGCCATATTTTAGCTTAGTGGGCTGTTCAAACCCACTTGTGTGGTTAATTTGTGATTCATCATTTCATGAAAACCAGAAAAAACGTTCAGTGAACCATGATTAAGTTAACTTGTATGAACACGGCTAATGTACAATAATATGAAGAAGTTTTACCCTCTAGATGCCTTGTTCTTTTCTGCTGGAAAGTACTCTAAATTGGGCACAGTTGAAGCAAGGGACTGAGCAGTGGCAATAGTGTGCAGATGAGGCCCTTCTAGGAGCACCTTATTCAGGAGCCACAGAGCCTGGGACTGGCTGTACCCAGAAACCTGAGTGGGCAACTAAGAGTGAGTAACAAACAGGAAATAATATTTAATCATAAATCTGTATTTGGGAAGGAGGAGCATACTGATCGTTTGAGAAAATCTATGTACTTTTTTATGCATAAATTTTTAAAAATGTAAAATCCCATTTTAATCTGGAAAATACCCAAAATTTGGAAAGAACTGACACAATCTGCAGAACACAAAGGTATCAAAAAACTGAGTGAAGCAGATGAGACAAATACATGGATCAGAAGCCATTCCAAAAACCCCATTGTTTTAGGTTCTGGAAACTGCTTTAGGTCACAGCTCTAAGTGCCCCTGTTGGGTATACATTAAAGATGGGGAGGGGGACCATCTGCAGCTGTTTCTGGTTTCTCTTTTTCTGCTTACTCCATTTTCAGCCTGGTTTAACCAGATGTACCCAGCAGCTGGGGGGGGGGGGAGAGAAAAAAAGGCCTAGGGAAAAATAAACCCTAGATTGGGATAAAGGGGTGGGGAAACTTAAAATGTGATTAATGATTAAATGAATGTGATACACGATCATTCCCTCCATTTTCACTGTTCAAGCCTAAGTATGTATTGTGTGAGAGGAGAAGGATCAGCTGCCCTAGGAGGACTGTGAGCTTTACAGAATATTTGGAGGGGAATTGGCCAGAAGGGGGAAAGATTTGATGGAGCATGTGGGAATTGGCTTGAAGCTCTTCTTGATTGATCACCCATTCTTGGGCTTGCCTCAATATGAATGAGCTGGTGCTAAAGAAAGGCTTTGTAGTCCAGGGAGAGTTATGCAAAAACAATTGCAAAGTAATACTTATGCTGCTGTCCATTGCCCACTTGGATGGGACTAATGAATTTAGCGACAACATCAATTGAGTCAACTACATAGTAGTGGACTGTTATTGCATGGCTGTGTTGGTATGACACAGAATTGAAGCACAGTCCAGAAAAAACAGAGGAGCTGTTAGAAGATGGATTATCAGATCAGGTAAGCATCACCCTATCCTTGAAAAGGGTTGCACTCATTCTAAAGCAGTGTTTCTCAACCTTGGTGACTTGAAGACAGAATTCTGAGAGTTGAAGTCCACATGTCTTCAAATTGCCAAGGTTGAGAAACACTGTTCTAAAGGGTCAAGTTAAGGAGGTGGAGCTAAGATGGCAACGGAGCAGCGGCTTCCCTGCTGAGCTCCTTATGATATTTTATTTGTTCCAAAGGGTCAAGTTAATAGCCTAAGGGATTTTCTAGGTCCACCTCTGTCATTAGAGGCACATGTGTCCTTTCTGACAGAGCTTTTTACAAGCAGTCCTACTTAAAAATAGCCTCACTATGGCCTGGTAATTTACCGTTAAGATAATTGCAGTGCATTCTATGTGGGATTGCCCTTGATGACAATTCAGCAACTTCAGTTAGTACAAAATACTGAAGGGAGAGTACATATTTGTTAGATTTCTACCTGCATTTCTGTCTAGGTAGACTAAACCAAGAAATCAACTCCACAGGAAGGCTAAAACTACTTTTATTGAGATGGGCTATAATAACAGAACCTGGTAAGTCTGATTGTGTGGTACCTCCTTCTTATAGTTCAGTAAATTAGGGAGGTGTCTGTCTGATCCACTTCCAAATATTATCTGTCTTTGTGAACTTAAAATAAGTTTTACCCCCTGTTGCCTGATCTTGCATATCTCCTTCAAGGTCATTTTCCTTACTCTCTACAATTTTTCTAGAGCAGTGTTTCTCAACCTCAACAGCTTTAAGATGTGTAGACTTCAGCTCCCAGAATTCCCCAGCCAGCATTCAATTCTGGGAGCTGAACTCCCCACCTCTTAAAGTTGCTGAGGTTGAAAAACACTGTTCTAGAAGCTTATTACATGGGGCCTTTACTTCATCCTTGTAACAAACCCGTGTGGAAGTTTGGGCTGAGAGACAACCACCAGCTCAAAGACACCCAATGAGTTACCATGGCTAAATATCCTTGCCTAACTCCTTAAGCATTACACCACACAGGGTCTCTAACTGGAAAGAGGTCTTGGGCCATTGTTTTGCCTTTACAGCTTGGGTCTAAAGCAGTGTTTTTCAAACTTGGCAACTTAAAGATCTGTGGACTTCAACTCCCAGAATTCCCCAGCCAGCACAGGGAAATTGAAGTCCACAGATCTTTAAGTTGCCAAGTTTGAAAAACTCTTGCCTAAAGGATGTGAAGGCATGTCTCTTTCCATATATTCTTACAAATATCCTAAAGACCTCAGAGACATGCTCCAAATAGCTTCCATTGCTGAGGTTTGCTGAATGGTTATCCCCAAATCTGAAGTGAGGTATTTCTAGCACTGATTTCATTGTTTTTCCAGCACAAAAGTTCTTTTCACTGTTCTGAGTCTTTAAATATGTTAATATGTTAATATTTTACATGCATGTTTTGCATAAAAGCTTTCTTTTATTTGTTATTGTTTATATGTTATATTTTTAATTGTTGCTTTAGATTTAGACACTTAAGGAAAAATTTTGTTTGGAAAGTGCCATAGGCATTTTTTAAAATAAAAACAAGTTTAGTAAGACAAACATCTTATTTTCTAGGAAGTCAATTCCACTGAATTCCCTAGGATTTTCCTGTGAGCAGACATGGTCAAGATGATGGTGTTACATTTTACACACATCCTAATCCCCTGCATCCAGCAGCTGTCTTAAATCCAAAGCATGAACATAAACAGCATTGTTTACAAACTGTACATGCATCTTGAGCTCAATCTTTTAAGTCCTGATCCATTTTTGGACAGCCCCAGAACTGGATCGAGAACATCAATGACATTTGATCTAGGTAGACACACATTGTCCTAAAGCACATTATTCCCAATAGAAAGGCAAGTGCCAGGCTACTTCTTGCAATATGTTTACAGCTAGTAAGCCTCACAGTTCTTCCTATTTGTTGTCTAAAATAGGAACTACAGGAAGATGAAGCAAAGCAAAAAGTTTTTTTCCTGTGTGTGGTTATTCTAAGTAAAGCTGCAATCACTCATCAGAATTCAACTCATTTTAAAATTAGAACCCTCCTCTGTTCTGACAGTTTTGCACTGTTGGTCTTCAACTCACCTGAAAGAAATAGAAATTCCCTGGACTGGGATGTCTTTAGAGGGATATGATTTCAGATCCTTTTTCTCAAAACGCTTCTGACATCAGCCTTCTTGGAAAAGTCAGCTGTCCCGCTTTGATGATTGATGATGATTCAGGAAGTGGTATCTCTTACAACTATGGATAGAAATATTGGACTCTGCACACTTGTGAAGGTAGGTTTGGGCGGTGGGGTTGTTTTTTGTTTTAACAGAAATCTTTGTAATGTGATTTAAGAGATGTGTCTTCTGGTCTTGTACAGACATTCAAAAGTAAATCTCATAGAGATCTCTGAAACTTAATTCCAGAAAAGTGTGTCTATAGGACCACAGTTTAAGGGAAGTTTCTCTTTCAATAAGCTTTTTTGAACATAGTTGGACTGGTTTATGAATAAACCTTCAGAGAATAAAACTCTTCTATAGCATTCCTATACTTACTCATAGGCTTGCACTATTAACATTGTGAGCATATTTTGGAGGAGTCTAAAATATTATTTAAGAACAAAAGACAGGATAAAAATCTAATAATAATAATAATCAGAACTGAACTGGGCACAGCATATAACTATCTGTATCCTTGTGTGGTTAAGAAAAGGCTGATAGAGATATTTTTTTGTATGGATGTTTCTAAACGGATGACATAAATGTTTCTAAGCTGATGATGTTTCTACTGGGGAGGTCAGAAGATAAATTAAGCCTCACCATCCCAATGCTGACTTAGATGTTTTAGGAGAGCAGTTGGCTTCATGAAGCTCTAAGCTAGAGGTAGCACTTTCAAAAATCGCATTTTATGGTTCTAGTGTCCACTTAACCAAAGGATCCATGCATGATTAGACTGGAGTATGGCAAAGCAGCTTAGGGCACTCAAAGTCCAAAGTCCAAATGGGAAACACTCAGCAGAAAAATAGGTCTTACAAGGAGTTGGTATTCATCACAAACGGCCAGAATTGCATATTGCTATGGTTAATATCCAGAAGTTGATACTGGAATAATTTCTAAATCAGATTTTTGTTTTAGTGTTAGATCTCTTGCCTACCCATAGAACTACTGCATACTGAAAAATATGGGTTGGCCACACATTGGCAGCAAGAATCTATATCAAGTAGCTTGCATCTAGTAGTCCTCCAGATTATTGTAACCCAGACCTGATAGTACTAACAGATAAAGTTTATAATAAAGTTTAATATGGAGGCAGGCAACTTGGTGTAATTAATGGACTTCAGTTTGACATCAGGACATAAAACAAGGACAAATTAATATCAGAGCATTTAATCTCCCAGGACACTCCATTGCATATTTCAAAGTAGTTGTTTTGGAACGAACATATTTTACCAGCAGAGAGAGAGACTGAGAGATTGAGAGAGAGAGAGAGACAAAGAGACAGACACACACACACACACACAGAGAGAGAGAGAGAGAGAGAGAGACTGCTGAATTTACATACATTCAGGCCATGTCAGAAGGACTCAGTAGGGTTTTAACACATTACAATTCATAAGTGATAAGGTACCTGTAACCTGTCTCCTTCAGCAAAGGATCGTTACCTTGTCATGGTGCTGGAGCTTGAGCACCTCAATGATGCCAAGAGCTAAACTGCGAAGGGCCACCCAAGATGGGAAGGTCATGACAGAGAGGTCAGACTAAATGCGATCCCTGGGGAAGGTAATGGCAACCCACCCCAGTATTCTTGCCGTGAAAACTAAATGGATCAGTACAACCAGAGATATGTCGGTATACCATCGGAAGATGAGACCCCCAGGTCGGAAGATGGTAAAAATACTACTGGGGAGGAACAGAGGATGAGCTCAACTAGCCCCAGACGTGATGACGCAGCTAGCTCAAAGCCGAAAGGACAGCTAGCGGCCGACTGTGCTGGTGGTGAACGGCGAATCTGATGTTCTAAGGATCAACACACCATTGGAACCTGGAATGTAAGATCTATGAGCCAGGGCAAATTGGATGTGGTTATTGGTGAGATGTCAAAATTAAAGATAGACATTTTGGGCGTCAGTGAACTGAAATGGACTGGAATGGGCCACTTCACATCAAATGACCACCAGATCTACTACTGTGGACAAGAGGACCACAGAAGAAATGGAGTAGCCTTCATAATTAATAGTAAAGTGGCTAAAGCAGTGCTTGGATACAATCCAATGTATTGTATCTAAATGGATAAAACTAAATGGATCAGTACAACCAGAGATACGTCTGGTAGAAATTCTGAGAGTGCCTTGGACTGCCAGAAGATCAAACCAGTCCATCCTCCAGGAAATAAAGCCAGACTGCTCACTTGAGGAAATGATATTAAAGGCAAAACTGAAATACTTTGGCCACATAATGAGAAGACAGGACACCCTGGAGAAGATGCTGATGCTAGGGAGACTGGAGGGCAAAAGGAAGAGGGGCCGACCAAGGGCAAGGTGGGTGGATGATATTCTAGAGGTGATGGACTGGTCCCTGGGGGACCTGGGGGTGTTGACGACCGACAGGAAGCTCTGGCATGGGCTGGTCCATGAAGTCATGAAGAGTCAGAAGCGACTAAACGAATCAACAACAACAACAAGCTGTCTCACTTGTAATCTGCATGTGCATAACCACCCTGCTTCCCCCACCCTTTCCTCTCCCCTACCTCATTCCAATTTAAATCCAACATCTGTTTATGCTCTTCATGCATCTGATGAAGTGAGCCATAGTTCACAAAAGCTTATGCCTTTTAATTAAATCTGTTAGTCTGAAAAGGTACTCCCAGATTCCTGATCATTGGTCTTCAACTATCCAGCAAGAAATGTGTGAATTGTTGTTCCAAACATCTGGAAAGCATCAGTTTGCCTGCATTTGCCATGATTAGTTTGTTAATCCAGCCAGCTCACTTGAAACCAGAACTCTTGAAATGTGGTCACATTACAGCTTTGGAGTGTATCTCTGGGTAACTTAATTAACTTTATGTCTAATATAATCCAGCATATGTGTACAAGTAATATGTGTATAAGCATATGTGTATAAGTCATAAGTAAGGCCCACTAATTCCATAGGGTTTACTTGGAAGTAGGCAGGAATAGGAGCTTTAATATAGTTTAATTATTTCTGAACACACCACTTATGTGTCTGTATGCAGAATGACAAAACAATGAGATTTATGCATACTTTTTGAGGCATACTGGTTTTGAGACTTTATCAATATATGCTGAAAAATAAACTTTAGTCAATACTAAGGCAAAATGTATAATGGTAGGGTTTCTTCCCCAGTTAAATACAAGGGTATGACCGTATCTTATAGAGTGAAGGAGTGTAATGTTTGGACTACATGGGGCTGCCCTTGAAGAACATTTGGAAGTTCAGCTGGTACAGAATGCAACTGCACGGGTTATAAATAGTGTCAGCTGTTTGGCACATGTAGCACCACAGCTTTGAGGGGTGCATTGGTTGCCAGTGTGTTTCTGGGTGCAATTCAAGGTGCTGGTTGTCACCTTTAAAGCCCTTCATGGCTTGGGACCGGGTTACCTGAGGGACCATCATTTCCCAGTTGTTTCTACCCGTCCAATCCAGTCCGGCAGGATGGGCATGCTCCAGGTCCCATCAGTCAAGGAATATCAGCTGGCAGGGACCAGGAGACATGCCTTTTTCCCCATAGTGCCTGCCCTCTGGAACATCCTCCCTCCTGAGATTAGGATGGCCCCAAACCTTTTGGCTTTTTGGAAGGCCTTGAAGACTTGGCTTTGTGCCTGGCCCTGGGGTCCCAAGTGTGTGAAGGGCCCCGTTTCCTAGTTGTGCTGACACTGACAGATTATAATATCTCTTGGCTGCTATTTCTATTTAATTTCTTTTTGCACTGTTTTAATTGTTTAACTGTTTTTATGACTGTTAGCCTACAGTCACTGGTTTGAGATGGACAGCTATATAAACTGAATAAATAGATAAATAAAATGCTGCAGAATTAAGAAGAGGACACAGAATGATAAAGAGTTGAAGTAGTTGTCTAGTGAGCAAATAGTTAGAATACTTGAAGTTCTTTAATTCAGGGGGAAATGAATAAAGGAGGTGATGATAAAGAAGTCTAAAATTATACATAGTGTGAATAAGCAGAATTTTTTCTTAAAACAGGGATAGAGGGTCATTGAATGATGAGAAGTTTGGAACAGACATAAAGAATTATTTCTTCATCCCAATAGATAGTTAAATTATTGAACCTGTATCATGAACCTGTATCATGATATACAGATTGGGTTCACACATAAGACTTTAAGCCATAAGCCATGGTTTATAAACTTCAGTGACCAAGTTCACATAGTATGCTAAACCAGGCTGTAAAGTACATAGGACATCTGCAGATGGTATCAATAGAACCCTAACATTAAATTATATTTTTAAGATTTAGTTTTAAAATAATCAAAATAGGAGGAGGAAGGAGTATTAGGTATGTTAGCCGCCTTGAGTTATTTATAAAAATAATAAAGTGGGATAGAAAATAAATAAATAAATAAAATCACTGAACATTATGATATAGGGGGGGTGAGATGGTTGAAATTTCATCAAATATATTTATTGTAATCCTTTGATGCTTGAGCAAAGGATCGTTACTTTGTCATGGTCTGGAGCTTGAGCACCTCAATGATGCCATGAGCTAAACCGTGAAGGGCCACCCAAGACGGGAAGGTCATGACAGAGAGGTCAGACTAAATGCGATCCCTGGGGAAGGTAATGGCAACCCACCCCAGTATTCTTGCCGTGAAAACTAAATGGATCAGTACAACCAGAAATATGTCGGTATACCATCGGAAGATAAGACTCCCAGGTCGGAAGATGGTCAAAATGCTACTGGGGAGGAACAGAGGATGAGTTCAACTAGCCCCAGATGTAATGATGCAGCTAGCTCAAAGCCGAAAGGATGGCTAGTGGCCAACGGTGCTGGTGGTGAACGGTGAATCCGATGTTCTAAGGATCAACCATTGGATGATTGGAATGTAAGATCTATGAGCCAGGGCAAATTGGATGTGGTTATTGGTGAGATGTCAAGATTAAAGATAGACATTTTGGGCATCAGTGAACTCAAATGGACTGGAATGGGCCACTTCACATCAAATGACCACCAGATCTACTACTGTGGACAAGAGGACCACAGAAGAAATGGAGTAGCGTTCCTAATTAATAGTAAAGTGGCTAAAGCAGTGCTTGGATACAATCCAAAAAACGACAGAATGATCTCAATTCGAATTCAGGGCAAGCCATCTAACATCACAGTGATCCAAATATACGCCCCAACCACAGATGCTGAAGAAGCTGAAGTACAGCAGTTCCATGAGGATCTGCAGCACCTACTGGACAACACACCTAAAAGAGATGTTATTTTCATCACGGGAGACTGGAACGCTAAGGTGGGCAGTCAAATGACACCTGGAATTACAGGTAAGCATGGCCTGGGAGAACAAAACAAAGTAGGACGTAGGCTGATAGAATTTTGCCAAGACAACTCACTCTGCATAACAAACACTCTCTTCCAACAACCTAAAAGACGGCTTTATACATGGACTTCCCCAGATGGACAACACCGAAATCAGATTGACTACATCCTTTGCAGCCAAAGGTGGTGGACATCTATACAGTCGGTAAAAACAAGACCTGGAGCTGACTGTAGTTCAGATCACGAACTTCTTCTTGCACAATTTAGGATCAGACTAAAGAGATTAGGGAAGACCCACAGATCAGCTAGATATGAGCTCACTAATATTCTTAAGGAATATGCAGTGGAGGTGAAGAATCGATTTAAGGGACTGGACTTAGTAGATAGGGTCCCGGAAGAACTCTGGACAGAAGTTCGCAACATTGTTCAGGAGGCGGCAACAAAATACATCCCAAAGAAAGAGAAAACCAAGAAGGCAAAATGGCTGTCTGCTGAGACACTAGAAGTAGCCCAAGAAAGAAGGAAAGCAAAAGGCAACAGTGATAGGGGGAGATATGCCCAATTACATGCAAAATTCCAGAGGTTAGCCAGAAGAGATAAGGAATTATTTTTAAACAAGCAATGCATGGAAGTGGAAGAAGACAATAGAATAGGAAGGACAAGAGACCTCTTCCAGAAAATTAGAAACATGGGAGGTAAATTCCAGGCCAAAATGGTATGATCAAAAACAAAGATGGCAAGGACCTAACAGAAGAAGAAGAGATCAAGAAAAGGTGACAAGAATATATGGAAGACCTGTATAGGAAGGATAACAATATCAGGGATAGCGTTGATGGTGTGGTCAGTGAGCTAGAGCCAGACATCCTGAAGGGTGAGGTTGAATGGGCCTTAAGAAGCATTGCTAATAACAAGGCAGCAGGAGACGATGGCATCCCAGCTGAACTGTTCAAAATCTTGCAAGATGATGCTGTCAAGATAATGCATGCTATATGCCAGCAAATTTGGAAAACACAAGAATGGCCATCAGATTGGAAAAAATCAACTTATATCCCCATACCAAAAAAGGGGAACACTAAAGAATGTTCAAACTATCGAACAGTGGCACTCATTTCACATGCCAGTAAGGTAATGCTCAAGATCCTGCAAGGTAGACTTCAGCAATTCATGGAGCGAGAATTGCCAGATGTACAAGCTGGGTTTAGAAAAAGCAGAGGAACTAGGGACCAAATTGCCAATATCTGATGGATAACGGAAAAAGCCAGGGAGTTTCAGAAAAACATCTATTGACTATTCTAAAGCCTTTGACTGTGTGGACCATAACAAATTGTGGCAAGTTCTTAGCGGTATGGGGATACCAAGTCCTCTTGTCTGCCTCCTGAGGAATCTGTATAATGACCAAGTAGCAACAGTAAGAGCAGACCACGGAACAACAGACTGTGTTAAGATTGGGAAAGGAGTACGGCAGGGCTGTATACTCACACCCTACCTATTCCACTTGTACGCAGAACACATCATGCGACAAGCTGGGCTTGAGGAATCCAAGGCTGGAGTTAAAATCACTGGAAGAAACATTAACAATCTCAGATATGCAGATGATTTGACTTTGATGGCTGAAAGTGAAGAGGAACTGAGGAGCCTTATGATGAAGGTGAAAGAAGAAAGTGCAAAGGCCAGCTTGCAGCTAAACCTCAAAAAAACCAAGATTATGGCAACCAGCTTGATTGATAACTGGCAAATAGAGAGAGAAAACGTAGAAGCAGTGAAAGACTTTGTATTTCTAGGTGCGAAGATTGGGGGTGTTGACGACCGACAGGAAGCTCTGGCATGGGCTGGTCCATGAAGTCACGGAGAGTCAGAAGCGACTGAACGAATAAACAACAAATCCTTTGATTACTGCACTATGGAGTTTGATCAGACATTAGCATCATGTCATTTTCATGTATGACACCATGACATGTGTGACATCATCATGGCTTGTACCAGACCTCTATGGAACATTGACATTCAGTATCTGAAAAGTTGAAGAACTCCACACTAAGCCAAAATAAAACAAGCCACATTTTTGCCCAATGTGTGAATCATATTATAGCAGTGGTCATGAGCTTAGTTATCTTAGAATAGTGTTTTTTAAAAGTTGATAACTTTAAGGTGTGTGGACTTCAACTCTTGCATGTGGCTGGGAAATTCTGGGAGTTGAAAACCACACTTCTTAAAGTTGCCAACTTTGAAAAACACAGTCTTAGAAAGAAGTAAATACATTCATAGAACATGAAAGTATCTGGTTGGCTGGGGAATTCTGGGAAAAGCATGCTGGCCAGGGAATTCTGGGAGCCAAAGTCCACATATCTTAAAGTTGCCAACTTTGAAAAACATTGGCTTAGAAAGAAGTAAATACATTCATAGAGCATAAAATATCAATGGCTCCTCGTCATGTTGCCTGGCTCCAGTATCAGAGACAGAACACCTCTCAGTAACAACAAGAAGATGCTTGTTTTATACCTCTCCTACTTTTATGACCTTTCCAATGCACATCTGGATCAGCTGCTGTGAGAACAGAATAGAAACAAAGTCTTAGTTGCTTAAGACTGCACTCCTTTGCCCACATACCTGGTAGTAAGCCTTATTAAATATGATGGCTCTTACAGCTGAATAATTATGCTCACAACCGGTCTGCATAACCTTAACTTAAGCCTTAACTGGGTTTATTCCCTCATGCCTATTAAGACACTAATTGGCAAAACCTAAATTTGTTTGCATATCAGACACAATAGGATTCTCTTATTTCTACTCAGTGGTAGTATCTGCTTCAGCAAACAGATCTGCTCTGAAGGTTTCCTTGAGGACTGTAAAATGCTTGTTTTTCTTTGTTTCTTATTTTCATTTGGGAAGCAGCCATAGAAAATATATTTAACGACTGTATATTTCTTTCAATAGGTTATATGCTTTTATAAGGTTTCCTCTTTTGTCGCCTTTTTCCATCCTGAGAGCTCAGTATGGTTTCCTCATTTGAAGCATAAGGAACTTTGCTTACTCAGAGCTGGCCTGAACATCCGCTTCTAGCTCTGGGTTTCTATCTGTTCGTATTTGTGATTTCTCAGGGAGCTGATTGTGTTAGCACTCAAATATGAAGCAGCCTACGTGATGTGAGGTGCAACTCTGTTACTACTACTTCTGCTGTGGTTGCACTTTTCCTCTGGGAATTCAAGATGGTACACATGGGCATTTCACTTGTTCTCCCCATCACAATAGATCTCTAAGGTAGGTCTGTAAGACACAAAATACAGAATCACATTCCCTGAGCTTCTTGAAAGAAGGATAGGAATTAACCATTATAAACATTTTAGTCTCAGCTCAGGTCTAGCTCCTTATTGGAAAAAGTGGGCTTTTTGTTTCTTTTGTAGTGGAAACCAGGTCCTATGAAATGTGAATGGTGGATCTTCTAAACCATTGTTCTAGAAGACACAAAGGTGACCTGTAACTATCCTGCAGTCAGCCATTCCCTATTCTGGGATCATTTTGTTCCTGGAATGGGAAACTTTGACTATGAACCTAATCTGGTCCAAAGGGCCAAGGGATCCAGCATGAAAGGCTTCAATAAAATCTTTCTACTTCCCCTAAAGCCTTCTTCTCTCCACATGCCACAGTGCTAGCCAGAACATCTCCACTTCATCCACACTCTGCCTTTCTTCCAAAGAAAGGAGGAATGTGGCATGGGCCACTCCCACTTTCAGATTCCTGCTAGTTTGGTCCCCATGCATGTTTCCTGAGGGAAAGATGCACAACAGGCAAAATGCTTTACTCTGTTCCAGAAACCATAAGAAGGGATGCTTCTTTATATTTTTGTGCTAGAGGAGACAGGTTATTTTCAGGCTCTATTTCCTTAAAGTCTTTCCCCCTTTCTAAAGAAGTCCTGTACATCTATAAATACCACAGGTCTGAAGGCACCTCCCTCGTGTGTAGGTGTGGTTTCTGTCTGGCTACTCTTGAATATCAATCCCATTCTATTATTTGTGTAAACAGTCAAACCTCCTCAGGTCCTACTATGTTGGCTCATTGTGGTAAGGGATATTGCTAGGAGAAATGAGCAATGGACACCAGGAATGTATACTCCCAGCAGGGTTACCCAAGGTGTAAAGGCCATCCTACTGCCCAGCATGCAGGCACAGGTGATATAAGAATATGCTGTGAAAACCACATGGATAAACTATATAATGTGTCTCATGATATTGTGCTGGATTATGGACCCCTCACGTCAGATGACATTCCACATGCTACTGAAGAAGAGTTGAGAAGTATTGGTTGTGCTTTTTGATGACCCTTGGTAAACTCGAGATGGGGGTCGTGCATCCATTGTGGCTCTTCTTGGTGGCCTTTCATACCATCAACCATGGTATCTTTCTGGACTGGCTCATGAGCTTGGGAGTGGGAGACATGGTGCTATGGTGGTTCTCCTTCTTCCTCTGGGCCAGTTCCAGTCAGTGTTGGTTAGGGGAAGCTGCCCATCCCTAGACCTCTTTTTTACCTTCTCCCAGCTTCTTTTTAGCATCAACATGAAGCTGCTAAGGTAGGGTATCATATCCTATTATCTCTCTCCACCTCTGGTGACCAAGTGAGGCTGTCACAGTTCTGTCCCAGTGTCTAGAAGTTGTGGAGGGCTGGATGGGGAAGAAATGGTTATGGCTCAACGCTACCAAGACCAAGTGGCTGTAGGTTTTGGGTCCCCTACATCTAGGAACCAGAGAGTTTCCATCCTTTGCTGTGGATGAGGTTGCACCTGTCAGGAAGAGTGTCATAAATTTAAGTACTCAATCACTGACTAATTGTTTACATCTGTTTTTACTTGGCATTGTTTATTTTCTTTTGATATCTTTGTTTAATTGGCTTATTATATGCTGACCAGAGTCACAGTATTCTAGTTAGGCAGCTATATAAATACTTTAAAATGTAAAATCAGCATCAAGAAAACATTAAATTAATTATGAGAGAGAGAGAGAGACAGACAGACAGACATGTGGTTCTGGAATTTTCCTGAATACCAGGAGAAAGGGGGCCCAAATGCCGATCTTGGAAAGTGTATTCCATAGCTTGGGACCTACATAAGAGAAAATCTTCTCCCTTGTCCAGATAGTCCTGCGGCTTGTGAAAGTGGGTGACATCTTCAAAGGGCTTCTGCAGCTCTTCTAAAGGACCAGGCAGGTCCATCCAACCCACACTGTGTGGCTGAGGCTTTTTTTTTTTTAAGTGATTACATTGCAGATGCCAGCCCAGGACAGATGGCCCATTTGAATAGGCAGGCCTCAGTGAAAGTATTTCTTCTTTTATGGCTCTGTCATGCTTTGTTCCTTCTGATATATCTTCTCTCTCCCCCCCCCCCGCCCCGCTCCCCTGCCCTGTTTATAAGGATTCATTACTCAGCCTCTCTCTACTTGTAATTTGAAAGGGAATTCCTGAGGCAGGACAGGCACAGCAGTGCTGAAAAAATGAAAACTGAAAAACACCCTTCAGAAAACTGGCAACTTCGGCTGCAGTGTTAGAAGGCTGCTGTGAAGTACGGCTCAAAGGCCATACAGTGTTCATTAGCCATAGTCAGCCTTTCTACATCGCTTCCAGAATTCCACGTTTATGGGTGCCGAGGGTGGGAGCTGGTTTCCTTTGCCTCCTTTTTCTCCCCCCTCTTCCTAGACATTGGAGACCCCAAGCACCTTCTGGGAAGACCCTCATCTGCATGGATGAAAACTGCAGGCCGGTTGCAAGATGGTGGAGGGCAGAATTTCAGTGGGTGATGCGATTTAGACACACACACACAGACACACATCCCACTATCCTTCCTCCGCCCACCCCAAGGAAGGCTGTTCATTTCACTCAAAAAATGACTTCTCTGGGCTGCAGAAGGAAGGCAGAATTAGACGGCTGAGGCTCACCACCAGGCTTTTAAGGGCTGTGCCTAGCTCCACTGCCTTAAGGCAGAGATGAAAAGTCGGTTTTGGCATGGACTTTGAGGTGGTGGAAGATAGTGGTGCAAAGTGATCCAAGCAAGATGAGAGTCAATGTGAGTATTGAGCATTTCTTGTAGCTCTGGCTGTGTTTTAATAAAGTAAGGCCTTTTATTTGAGATGATCAGTAGGTCTTGTGTGTGTGTGTGTGTTTATGTGTGTACATGCACATATCTTTCTATAAAGTGAGTTTGTTAGAAGAAAATCCTTTTTTCAGGTTGCATTTTTTATTCTTTGGTGTTTTTCGTTATGCCATTTTATACTTCTCACCTTTTGTTTTGCTTGACTGAATCTATAAGACTCCCCGAAAATATTCATTGATGGATGGTCATATAAATGTAATAAACTGCATCAAAATTTATAAGCCACTGGAACAATTCTACCACGCATACTTTCCTGGAGGTCTGATCTGTTGGATGGGTTTACTTTTGAGTAAGCAGTATAGGGATTTAGGGGAAAGAGGGGCTCTCGTTTGTAGGGGCTGCAGTTGTTTTAAATGCATGCTCTTATTAATGGATGTGAACATTGTTGAAGCATAAATGTTTTCCATTGTTCTCTACCTTTCCTCTAGAAGTCAGTGTAAAGGCAATGAGCTTATATATCAGGAAGTGTGACAGGAGAAGATTGCTATCTTGTTGTGTCTGCCCTCATGTAAAAAGAAAATAGGTTGCATGCAGAATGTACCATTCCCAGTTGGCATTTTTTAAAATTTTAATTGGTGAAATGTAACAAATAATAGAGAAAAATAATACAACTGTGATTATACAATCAGAAAATAAATACCTAATGGCAATTAAAGTGAACTAAAAATGAAGAGGAAAGAAGGATCTGTATAATATTAATATAGAACTAGTTCATTTCTTTACCATATTAAATCAGACATTATAGAAATGTATTGCTCCACCTTCTCATTCTCACAATATAAAAGCATTTCAAATTTGATAGGAACACCTCTCTTCAATCTACTCTTTAACCTCAGGAGTGAAATTTTTTTCCCCATCTATGTAGAGTAATTCCTGCTAAATCCCATGCTTGAGAGAGACAAGAGTTCTTCATGAAATGTGGGATCCCATAATTTAGGAGGATAATTCACCATCACATTTACATCTCTTATTACTACTGAATCCTTTTTCTCCAAAGTTACGTTAATGTATGTAATAATTTGAAGCCAAAAAAGAGCCATGGGTGGACATGACTAAATCATAGTCAGAAAGCCCTCAAATTTTTTGAAATACCAATACATGAAATCTGATTTCCAACCTTTTAAAAACATTCTTTGATGAATCCAATAAATACAGAACAAGATTTTCTGTTGAATTAACTTCATCCCTAGATTATAAAATATATATCTTACATTCCTTAAAATTTAGACCTGTTGATTTTCCAAAACTGGATATTCCAATTCCTCACTCAACAATTTGTATTACCAATATTAATCTTCGTCCTGTTTTGTTTTTAATTTGGTGTAAAATTGGATTATTGGTTTTACTTCAAACATAGCATCTCTTAAATTTTGGGTACCTCTGAAATTGCCAAAGCATCCAGGCCATATTGTTTTATCAGTACATATTTTAATTGTATATACTGTCTAGCAGATTATTCATATTCAAAGCATACCTTCTTAAAAGCCTTAAACTGGCCATTATAAATCAACTGATTCAAGCAATAACTCCTTGCTGGCCCAGGACTTCCAATAAAACATTTTCCCCACTATTTTCAAATTGGGATTAATTTATGATTAATTTATAGCTAAAATTTCTTATTTGGGTCCATGTCAGAATTTAATTACTGGCCTATTAATGTCCAAATGTGTCTAGCAGTTTTCAAGGCTGAGAAAGGCAACTCCTATAAGTTGACCCTAGGATTGCCAAGATTTCAAAGCAGTCACACAATGGCTCTGTAAACAAGCCCAAAGAGAATGATACTCCAAAAGATTCACATTCCACAAAAACATGGCTGTTAAAATTAAATCCCAGTGATAAAGTTCAAAATCTGATAAATTAAAGCCATTATCACCATAAGCCACAGTTTGACCAAAGAATGTCAAGGGACCTTGACTTGCCATAAATGTTTTCTCAACAATTTGCCTGCATAAAATACCTAATAACACCATAATCCATTTTAAAATATACATCAGTCTAGAGTCTTCATTTTATTCACATTAATCTTGCCAGCACAGACTCAAAGGTAGTTTTAACCACTAATATACAGTATACAGTATCCCCTGCAATGTTATTTATACATGTAGACAAATTTAGTTCATCAAATTGTGATATATTCCTAGGTAAATATAGTCCCATGTATTTTATACAATTCAAGGAGATTATTAACCCTAGTTGCTTATAGTAATCAACAAATATTTTTGATTCTAAAGGAAGCAAATTATTCTTTTTTCAAATGAATTGTATACCCAAAAGATAAACCATTTTGTTGCCAAAAGAGCCAAAAGTTATGTAAGATATTCAGTATCTAAATCTCCCTGAAGTAAAATGCAATCATAATGAAATAAAAAAACCATTTCAAGATACCCCAAATCTGCAGCCCTTCCCATATGGAACAAAGAATCCTTGGCCGGATATGCACTGTCACTAATTGATTCCATAGCATGAATCTGAATTCCTGCATTGAAAGGGACATTTCTTTTGTTTCAAAGCTTTATATTCAATTAACAGTATACTCTTCCTTTTTGTGACACTAAGGGAGATTAGATTCCTCACTAAAGCTAAAATAAATGGGTGCAGAAAAGGATATAGGATATTCTTCAGTCAAAATTTCTTGTAAAAAACCCAACACGTTTTCCAAAGTAGGAGTAAGCTTGATGTTAAATCAAATATGCCAAGACATGTTGCATTTCTGCAAAAGATCTATTTAGTGTTAATATTCTAATGCTAACCACTTGGGTTTCTCAAGCTAGCCATTTTAGTCCAATTTTGTTGGCAAAAGATGCATTCGGCCAGTTCAAAAGCAATCCAATAAGCACTATATTGATCACATAAGCATGGAATCCGATTTCTACATATGTACATGTTCTCTTTTTGCTGGATGAAGAGTTTTGCTTTTAACAATATTTCAAACATTACTTCAGAAATAATTAAGGAAGTTAAATTCTGATTCTGATGTTGTCAGCTAGGAAAAATCTTTGCCCTGTTGGAAGACGTCTGTATTTTTACTGAATTTATATCTTTAGTTTAGACCTCAGGGCAACACTATTTTTGGTCTTCTTATTTTAGGCATTTGAAAAATACTGTATTATTTTTAATGCTTTTTAAAAGATTACATGACAAGTTGTGGAGCTTAACGGGTAAGAAGGGAGGATATAAATACAGCAAGTGTCTTTAAGCATCAATCCAAGAAACTCAGGGCGTAATAACCATGTTATTCTTTATGATATTGTTTTTATTTGGTGTAATTAGATGTAGGGCCTTTCTCTGAGAGTGAGTTATGTTATTTATCTATTCCTATCAGCATAAAATTATCTTGGCATGAAATTTCCTGTCCCCATTGCTAGCCCCCCTCCTAATTCTGTTTCCTGTCTTTCAAGTCAACACAATCATCTGAATCCCTCCAAGGTAATGGAGGCAAAGCCTAACATCTTCTACCAGGATTTGTCAAGCTTTCTGCAATTGTGACCATTAAATAAACATTTGGAAATTGGGAAGACTATGAAATTAAACAAACACCCCTCTCTACATTATTGACATCATGGGAGTTCACACTTTTTGGTGAACAGGATGAATGATTATGGTTGAATTTCTGCATGCTTTCCCATCCTCTCCTTTTTAAAAAGGCCTTTTTAAACTAAATATTGGGCCAAACATTTAATTCAAAGTGGCTTGTTTACCACTTGAATTATTTCATGTGTCACAGGCTGTAGTAACAACTCTTAGCACAAAGTTGCTGATAAAGAATGTTCTTCAGAAAAACCTCTGAGCGCCAGATGGCTCAGGTTAGCAGCCCTCTAGCCCAATGAAATCTCTTTTTTCAGACATTCATCAGTGCTTTGTTTATTTGCACTTTTCCTCTCGGGTTGCTTGCCCAGGATCACCATTCCATTTAGCACAGTCCTCAAGACGTCTTCACCATTAATAGTTTTCTGAATTGTAGTCTTCCTGAATCGCTCTTATACTTCAGTGAAGAGTTTTCTGCTCCTAATGCATTCTCCTGAAAAAGCTGCCACTCAGGGCATGCAAGAAAATGAAGACTGAGGTAGCAATCACCAGCTCTCACCAGCTGGCGGTTGGCACACATGGGAAGGCGGGGACTGAGGCATCATGGAGACTCATACCCGCCAATTGGTGGTGGGTGTGGGCACTGCAGCTACCAAGCAGGCTCTGTGTCTGGCTATGAATGTGGAACTGCAGTGACTAGTACAGCTAAAGTAGGTTTAAGTTTCTCTTACTCATTGCCTGGGTATGAGAAGAAGGAAATATTGTGCGGACATGATAAATGTTATTGCCAATAAATGATTTCTATGGAACAGCATTTCAGTAATCACCTGCCCTTTCCATCCATCTCTTCTGGCTTCCTTTGCCTTTTCTTTGACTCTTATAAAACTGAAAGGCCACCGCCAGACTGGCCTTAACTGAGAATTGTTCAATCAAACTGATACAATTCAGGATGTTCTTTCCAGCTGACTTACCTAGAGAACAATAGTTTGGTCTCAGCAAGGACTGGAGATGTGTTTATATGTTGACAGGTGATGATAAGTGATACTAGTATTAGTTCTAATACTAAGCTTTAGAAGGATAGCAGTGTGAATAACACAGCCTGTTGTTGTTGTTTATTCGTTTAGTCGCTTCCGACTCTTCGTGACTTCATGGACCAGCCCACGCCAGAGCTTCCTGTCGGTCGTCAACACCCCCAGCTCCCCCAGGGACGAGTCCGTCACCTCTAGAATATCATCCATCCATCTTGCCCTTGGTCGGCCCCTCTTCCTTTTGCCTTCCACTCTCCCCAGCATCAGCATCTTCTCCAGGGCGTCCTGTCTTCTCATTATGTGGCCAAAGTATTTCAGTTTTGCCTTTAATATCATTCCCTCAAGTGAGCAGTCTGGCTTTATTTCCTGGAGGATGGACTGGTTGGATCTTCTTGCAGTCCAAGGCACTCTCAGAATTTTCCTCCAACACCACAGTTCAAAAGCATCGATCTTCCTTTGCTCAGCCTTCCTTATGGTCCAGCTCTCGCAGCCATATGTTACTACAGGGAACACCATTGCTTTAATTATGCGGGCCTTTGTTGTCAGTGTGATGTCTCTGCTCTTAACTATTTTATCGAGATTTGTCATTGCTCTTCTTCCAAGGATTAAGCGTCTTCTGATTTCCTGACTGCAGTCAGCATCTGCAGTAATCTTTGCACCTAGGAATACAAAGTCTTTCACTGCTTCTACATTTTCTCCCTCTATTTGCCAGTTATCAATCAAGCTGGTTGCCATAATCTTGGTTTTTTTGAGGTTTAGCTGCAAACCAGCTTTTGCACTTTCTTCTTTCACCTTCATCATAAGGCTCCTCAGTTCCTCTTCACTTTCAGCCATCAAAGTGGTATCATCTGCATATCTGAGATTGTTAATGTTTCTTCCAGAGATTTTAACTCCAGCCTTGGATTCCTCAAGGCCAGCTTGTCGCATGATGTGTTCTGCATACAAGTTGAATAGGTAGGGTGAGAGTATACAGCCCTGCCGTACTCCTCTCTTCCAACAACCTAAGAGACGGCTTTATACATGGACTTCACCAGATGGACAACACCGAAATCAGATTGATTACATCCTTTGCAGCCAAAGGTGGCGGACATCTGTACAGTCGGTAAAAACAAGGCCTGGAGCTGACTGTAGTTCCGATCACGAACTTCTTCTTGCACAATTTAGGATCAGACTAAAGAGATTAGGGAAGACCCACAGATCAGCTAGATATGAGCTCACTAATATTCCTAAGGAATATGCAGTGGAGGTGAAGAATAGATTTAAGGGACTGGACTTAGTAGATAGGGTCCCGGAAGAACTCTGGACAGAAGTTGACAGCATTGTTCAGGAGGCGGCAACAAAATACATCCCAAAGAAAGAGAAAACCAAGAAGGCAAAATGGCTGTCTGCTGAGACACTAGAAGTAGCCCAAGAAAGAAGGAAAGCAAAAGGCAACAGTGATAGGGGGAGATATGCCCAATTAAATGCAAAATTCCAGAGGTTAGCCAGAAGAGATAAGGAATTATTTTTAAACAAGCAATGCGCGGAAGTGGAAGACGACAATAGAATAGGAAGGACAAGAGACCTCTTCCAGAAAATTAGAAACATTGGAGGTAAATTCCAGGCCAAAATGGGTATGATCAAAAACAAAGATGGCAAGGACCTAACAGAAGAAGAAGAGATCAAGAAAAGGTGGCAAGAATATACAGAAAACCTGTATAGGAAGGATAACAATATCGGGGATAGCTTTGACGGTGTGGTCGGTGAGCTAGAGCCAGACATCCTGAAGAGTGAGGTTGAGTGGGCCTTAAGAAGCATTGCTAATAACAAGGCAACAGGAGACGACGGCATCCCAGCTGAACTGTTCAAAATCTTGCAAGATGATGCTGTCAAGGTAATGCATGCTATATGCCAGCAAATTTGGAAAACACAAGAATGGCCATCAGACTGGAAAAAATCAACACAGCCTACAACCTACGTTTTTGTGGATTACATACTAACCCTTCCCCCAGCAGATGTCCGAAATATGGCTTCAGACATGTATATTTCCAACTAAGACCCGAGTCATAGTTTTCTTGACCATTATGTATTAAATCAGAAACATGGTTTGCAAACTGCAGGAATTATGATCAGACAACATGCTAAGAAGTCAGACCCAGAGAGATCACATTTTCATTTTAGCAAAATATATGAAGTTTGACACATACAAACACATCTCAACCCAGATGATTGTAATAAGTGTGAGATGCTGTAAATCAGCCATGGCATACTGAAAAATCATGTAAAGGGACATGTAAGTGCTATGATTGTCCTGAATTCAGAAGTTGTCTCCATAACGATCTTAAGTAATGATGGGCATACTGCATTTAGTGGCCAAATATATTATGGAATCATCAGGAATAGTGATTTTTACATTTTGACCTCCATTTTTGTTAATTACTGTATGTTCTGAAATCTATTCTTCATGTTCCCTAATCCTATTTTCTCCTTACAGAAGATTTTTTAAAATTAATTTAGAGTATCTAAATGAATTTCTCTTCTGTGGTCATTTCTCCCCAGTGACTGATAGAATCTTGTAGATTCACCCAGTAATTCTTGAGGTGATAGAAAGTCTGTTCTCGTTAGTTTGGCTCAGTGATGGCTGGATAACTCTAGAACTTGCTATAAGATATGTCACTAGTAGGGATCTTGCCTTAGTGTTAAAGGCAAAACTGAAATACTGTGGCCACATAATGAGAAGACAGGACACCCTGGAGAAGAAGGTGATGCAAGGGAAAGTGGAAGGCAAAAGGAAGAGGGGCCGACCAAGGGCAAGGTGGATGGATGATATTCTAGAGGTGATGGATTCGTCCCTGGGGGAGCTGGGGGTGTTGACGACCAACAGGAAGCTCTGGCGTGGGCTGGTCCATGAAGTCACGAAGAGTCAGAAGCGACTGAATGAAAAACAACAACAAAGGTAAGGTAAAACACCCTTGAGTGTGGCTCAACTCTTGGTGACCATGTAAACACATCTATACAACTTTCTTGGCAGCAGTAGTGAGTAGTTTGTCACTGTCTTCCTTTGGAATTTTTCTTCGACTTTCCAGTCCAGTGGACAACCCAGAAATTAGTCCCCATCCATGCATTAACAGGCCTAACCCTGCTTAGCTCCTTAGACTAGAAAAGAAAAGTGGGTTTAAAATAACTTTTGCCTAATAGAAGAGGCAAAAGCTGTATCTAATTGTTTCTCAACTGAGTCAGTCTGTTGCTCAAAGAGAAGATCAGTACTTCAAAGGATGAAGCTACTTCTTGTTCTTGCATTCCTTCGTTGCTGTCATCATGCTATGAGTCATTTTGCTAATCTAAACCCACAGAAATAGGAAATGGGAGTGGGAAAAGGAAGGAAGGAAGAAAAAAGTGCTGACTTGCCATTCTTATTAATAGAATGACAATGTGGAAGGTGCTCTGTGTTCCAGGTAGGTTGGTGAGACCAAGTCTTTGTTCTCAGAATGCAAGACCACTGCCATTTCCTTTACAAGTGGAATTGCTATACACTTCACAGTCTCTCTGATAATGTGGTAAAAGCACCTCTGTCCTCCTGTTAACATTCTTCTAACCACAGCATGAAAGCATGTTCTTGTAAACATTTTCTACATAACATGTCCTCCTGACATCGGTTTTGGACTTTTTCTTACAGCCATGTTGGTGTGCATTCCTCCTCTCCTTCATTCAGTAGGAAAAAAATATATGTGTAATTTGCACTGCCTCAACTGCCAAGCTCTAATCTGTCTCAGAAAGAGCAGGGATGTCCTCAGGATGTAGTCAAAAAAGTCAAGCTGGTGGCTGCAGCAGTGCAATCAATGCATAAACAATGGGTGGAGTTTCAGTTGCACTGTCACAACCACCAGCTTGACTTTTTTGTTCACACCCTGTAGACATCTCTGGTAATAAGGTTTGCAAGAGATCCTATCCTTACAGCTGTTGCAGTATAATTTAAGGGCAGCCATTGGTAGTTCCTCCTGGTTTTGCTTCCCTTCCCAACCAGCATTAGCAGCCAATGAGAAAAACCACCATCGCCACCAGTCGCTCTCCAGTGTGGTGAAGCAGGCTTGGATGGGTATGAGTGGATACCCAGGATGAATGCTTAGTCACCTTTCAAGCTGCTCAGGCAGTGGGTTCACCCATAGCTTGTCACGCTGGCTATTTCTGAACATGACTCTATCAATCCACCTCTTAGTTTAACTGATACTTAGGAAGGAGGGAGGGAGGGAGGGAGGGAGAGGGAGAGGGAGAGGGAGAGATTCCCTGTATCACTGCAAGAAGACTTTTGAAAAAGAACCTTGATGCTTAATTATTCCTGATAAAAGAGTCCAATAGTCATCTCTCTTTATGCTCCAGGGAGAATCTGTTTTGGGGGTCATCATAACCCACTACTCTTATCCTGATGGAATATTTTATTAAAATGTTTACTATGAGCTTTTAGAGTTCAACATTTTTATGCATTTTGGCTCCTTTCCCAGGGTCATTGGAGGAGGAATCTTAGGAGCATCACAAGAACCCTTCAAACCATCTACTGTAGTTTGGAACTTTGTTCCCAAAGGAGCTATCCAGATGCTAGTAAGGATTTGACAAGCAGAAAACACAAGTGGTAGCAGCTTCCTGCTTAACGTTTTCCAGTGCTATTGAAGTATCCTGCATTTGAATCTTCACTTCATACAATTTAAATTCTTTTAAAGTGATCTTAGATGTGGCCCTCCCAACCAGTCTTGCAGCAGCAAATTCTGCAGGTTAGCCTTGGTTTTGTGAAGACTCTTGAATGCTTATTGAATGAGCATGATTTCTAGGGGTTTGAGAGACCGGTAGAAAAGCTGGCCAATAGAAAGTGCCAAAAAAAAATCATCCAGTCAGTAACTTTCTCCCTAAGTAAGTCCTCAGGCAAGAAAATTCTCATACTGCCTTCCACACAAACAACAAATAAAATGTCTAATGACAAGTATCCATGTTTTCAGTTCAAGTTGTGTGCATGCACATTGGGTCATTAAAAAAAAATTAAGCAGCAAGGACACTATTCTTTTGTTGAATCTAAATGCCTCCTGCAGCATTTAAATTTATGTTGGCTTACAGCTT
The DNA here is from genome assembly GCF_035149785.1 of Candoia aspera. Classification (NCBI taxonomy): domain Eukaryota; kingdom Metazoa; phylum Chordata; class Lepidosauria; order Squamata; family Candoiidae; genus Candoia; species Candoia aspera. The sequence goes on along the minus strand of NC_086155.1, from coordinate 15,093,743 downwards.
TTTTTAATAGCTACAAGCACAATTGAATTTTGTGGTGGCGGCTGGCAGGAGAGAGAATTGGTGAAGGTACATGTTATACCAATGTCTGCACAAAGGCACCAGGAACAGGATAGTGAAGTTCAGAGGTTGGGTTTGGTAATGGTTGCCTTGAAGCCAGGAGGCCAAGTGAGGCAGAAATGGGAAAACTGCCTCCAGCAAGCTCTGCAGAGACTGGATGAGTCTGAAGCTCTTCAAAGCTTCCTGTTGAGGTGCCTACACGTAGCTAAACATGGCTCCAAATCTCTGTGCAATCAGGCATCTTGACTAACCCTACTGTAATTGCTCAGAGCTTTGCAAATATCTTAACATTTCCACTTCTGTGGAACATGGTGAGAATGGGAATGAGGGTTCAGAATGCAACTCTTCTGCCCTCCATGCTTACAGCTGTTGAAAGGTGTACAAGCACCATCTTTTCAGGATTCATCACAGCTGGAGAGGAATTCTGCCACATCAAGCTAGCAGATTTGCATTCTTCATAGGTCTAGTTCTTTGCAGGACACAGCTGTGGTTTTGTTCGAAGTAGTGCTGTTTGTAGATTCTAAAAATAAATTGAACCCTCTGGCAATGGGAAGGAACTTGTGTTTTCATAAGATAATATGCTGATGTTGGATAGGAAGCCTGAATATGGGGGAAAAGTGATTATGCTATGGCAGAAATAGACGGCTCATTGCAGACTTGTTAGGTAAAACGAACTGGTTGCCACAAGAGACGGAAACTAGCAGTTTCTGTGGAAATGACAAGGGAGTAAAGATGTAAGACTTCAGTGTGTCCTATCTCCATGCTGCAATTGCCCTTCAGTGTGGTTGAGGTGTCTTATTTAATTGTCACATTGTTTTGTTTTGTTTTCTTTTATGGGAAGCGGGGAGAAAACCAACTTAATTTTCTTCTTGGGCAGCAAAATGATTTGGCCTTATGGAGATCACTGGTGCTATTAACTTCCATTGAGAGCATACCCATGGCATGGTCTTTAGTCTGCCTTACATAAAACCTTGCATAAAATGCCCACTGCTTTTTGCCATCTGCTTACAGCTTCTCCTCTGTATTGTTTTCATGCACTCCAGTAACTAGAACTGAACACAGCTTTTCAAAACTCTACCAGAACTGCACAAACACTGCCCTCTGCAACTTTGTCTTTTAATTAAATTTTATTAAAGATTTTTTTTACAGAATAAAAACATTTAAAAGAAAAAGGAAATAAAGAAAAGTTAAAGAAAAGTGGTGAGAAAATAATAAAGAAATGAAGGAGACAAGAGGGAAACAGGAAAAAAGAAAAAAGAAAGACAAAATATAAAGAAATGACTTCTGATCTTCTTTACAGTAGTTATAAATGCATTTGAATTTTATCAACTCTCTCTAAGCAGTGTAACTAGTTTCTTTCCATAATCTACTCTTTCTAATAGTCAAACCCATAAATCACAAATACATTTTTCAGCAAAAACTCCACAAAGGGTCCCACTGCAACTTTTTCATGTAATGAGACACAGGTTTCCATTTGTTCCCTCCTCAAACTGGATTTTTAGAAGCAAGCCTCAACCAGTGGTCTCAGTGAGATTAAGATGTTAAATTTAGAGTCCAGAATTAAACAGTCACTGTTGGTACACAGTTGCTTTGCTCTAAACAATGGTTTAGAGTGTAGACTTTATATTAGGATTGTATACGGTTAGAGAATGATTTGGAAGAATGGCTTTGGACCACACATGAGCAAAAACACAACATTTCTCTACTGCTCAAAGAAAAAGCCCTCTTCTGTCATGTTTCCACAGCAGCTTGAAAAATTGTATGGCTGCTTTAAAAGCTGCATCAAAGTTAATGAACTGACTTTTTTTAAAGCAGCTGCATCTTTTTTCAGCCTGCTGCAGAAGATTGGGGAAAAAAAGCTTTTATGGCAGAGAGACCCTGGATTCATATGAAAAGCATTTTTACAAATCATTTTTGAAGCATGCACAGCCTTGCTTTAGATATTATGTCATGTATAAGACTATAAAGAGGAGGGGAATTAGACATTCAACCATGGGGCCATTATAAAACATATTTTAAACTGCTGATAAGGCAGTAGTCAAAATGGCAGCATTTTAAAGGAAGAGTAAAAAATGGTGAAAGAGCAAGAACAAGAAGTAAAAGCAGTAGCATCAGCCAGGGTGTTCTTAGCACTCCATCTTCTGCACTGTTGTGAATATCAGCAGGAGCCCAGGCATGGTCAACTTTAATGGCAGGCCTTTGGTCAAGCAGGGTTGTCCACAGGGGTGTCGCATGTACACATAGAGACACACATAAAAAACAGACAAAGCTTTGACTGAACAGTTGTGACCAGGATCTTAACTTTTTTTACCACATCCTTCAGACATCCCTGAGGTCAAAAAGGTTTTTAATGTTTAGTTCATCTTGTGGTGTCCCTTATATATAATTAAGTTTGTGGAAGCAACTTGATTTTTTTTAACTTACTTCTAGAGTGATGAGACAATGAAGTTGTGGCAGTGATTTGCTCAGTTGCCAGTATACCTAAGAAGGGAAGGAAGAATACTGGTGGATTCTGCTTTAGTGGATCCTGCACCAAGCAAGGTTGGACTAGAAGCAGGTTCTTCTCTTGCAGCAGCTTGCTGTAACTCAGCTCATTGGGTTGGAAGACCTCCGTATTGATCCCATGGCAGGTTAGATACAGACAGTTAAGCTTATATTTGGTGTAAGAATATGCATAGGATCAGGAAGAAATAAAATGGTATAGTAATATTGCAAAATTAAGAATATTAACAGTGGGTGAAACTGGTTCTCAGAAGGAAGGAAACCAGAAAACATGGAAATGTGTAAGATGGTTGTTAGAACCAGTTCTGAAAGAAGGATAGGTAGCTCTTATTGTCACTGCACTACACATATATTTGGCTCATAAAAGAATCAACCTGTTGGCTAGGAGTTTCTCCATAATTTGAACTGGGAAGCAACAGTGGTAGAGGATATATTTTTATTGTGAACCGCCCAGAGTCCCTCCTTGTGGGGGAGATGGGCAGTGAGAGAGAGAGAGAGAGAGAAAATATATGTAGCTCAGGGTTGACGTGCTGGGTTACAGAAGTTCTCTAAGCTTGGTTTCTCATTGGCAGACATTCCATTACCCATCCAAATAACCAGATAATGTTATATCATCACACATTCCCTGAGCCTTGTAAGAATTTAATTTTTAAATTAAAAATTTAACTTTTCATTCCCTTGGTGCAATATGCGTGGAGGGTTAGTCTGACTGCAATTGCGATATTTGGCTAGATCAGGGCATTCTTTTGAATTGAAAAAACAGAACGTTAGGCTGACATATTTGTTAGAAGCCCTGAATTTGCTTAAAATAATTACTCCGTGAGGCAAACAGGCCTGTTGTCGGTCTCTAGCAGCTGTTAGGACAGGCAGAGGGAGAGAATGATCAAGCAGGGAGAAGAAGCAGCCCATTGTTTCTAAGCCATCTCAGAAGACGAAATGGATGTTCTCAACAACAGGACACTGTTATCATCTGAGCTGGCAAACGCATTTCTCCTCTTGATTTTCCAGAGCAGCTGTTCCTGTTCAGCAAATGTGGTAGGTAAAAATATAAGCCATGTGCTTCTGATGCAAACTACCAATCTCAACAGAACTTGCACTCTGAGTAATACATTCCAGTGCTGTACTCTTGCTTAAATATTGGTTTAGTGGGAAGCTCTCATGGTTTGCCTCCTAGCTTTTTCTTAGAAAGTACTGAAATTCACCCTTAATATACACACACTGCCCTTTTTTTGATGGTCATGCTGGCACGAATATAGTGCCATAAGCAGCAACTCCTATATCTAGAGCAAGCTCTCGCCTGCCCCACTGCCCCAGGAAGCAGTAAGGGAAGCAGTTAAGAATGGTTGCAAACCACTAAGAATCTTAAGACAGACATTCCTATTCCTCTATGTTGCAAGAGCGACTGTGGGTAGTAATTTCCACTTTAGTTTGCATGAAGCACACTCCCAATTATTCCGTATAACCAAATCACAGCCAGCAGACATGCCACCCAGTTCAGCTAGCAAAAAATAGAGCTTGATGTTTATTTATTAAATATCAGCAAACATAAAAAATAGTTAGCTGGCAAAAAGGAGACCAAAGTTGGGCAAAAAAAGAGAAAAAGTCAGGGGGACAGAGAAGAGATGAACAACAGGCAAGAATTTGCATTATCTACGTATCTCTCTATATCAAAAGGCACAGCGCTTTCTAGAGCCACTGGAAACAATACCGTGGATAGTTAGCATGGACTTTCTCAATGGGAATGGCTGTAACACACAGACCGCTTGAGCATTCACTCAATGACAGCTCACAAGCCTTTAGCTAGATAAACTGTTTAATGAAGCAAAGTGTGATACAAAGCCAAAGTTGCAAATAAAATTTCCCGCACATTCTACAGTTTAAAATCACAAGCCTCTATTCCCCCCCTTTAGCTCCTTGCATAGGTATGCCCCCTCCCTGGTGCCAGCAGCTGGCTCGAACAGTTTCTGCCTGGTGACCTTGGGTGAAGATAACCTAACCCAAACAATATAATTCACACAGCAATCTCACTCCCCCTCCCTGCTGTACTCACAGTCTGCTGACATGGGTTTCTGGGTTTCTTCAAGAGGGACATGAGGTCGATCAATTGTTGTGTTAACATTTTAGTGGGGAGTGTGACAATGGCCTTTGGTTACTTCAGCCTGAACTCTTTTATGTATGCTTTGTATATCAGTAGCAGAATGGAGATGGAAAATAGGATACCAAGTGATCACTCCTTCATTCTTCACCTTGAAGGAAACAATTTGGTGGATGGGGATGATGTATCCAAAGCTCTGATAGTTGTTGTGTGATGAACTGGTTAGTTGAAACTCTGCAGTGTTGCACTGCCTCCAATTGTCTGCTTCTCTGCATCAATATTCAGTCTTTGAATGTGTTTTATTGTCTTACGCTTTGGCACAGTAACAGCAAGAAGTTCTAGCAGTACCACCTTCTCTGACCAGCTGTCCTCAGCAAACCTCTGAGGAGCCATGTCATGCTTTTCATACCACTAATTCTTCCATCCTGAAAAAAAAGCATCCAGTATTTAGAGCAGCCTTTCTCAACCTTTTGACCCTGGAAGAACCCTTGAAATATTTTTCAGGCCTCGGGGAACCGCTGCACATTCAGGCTCCAATATAGGCCAGAAGTTACAAAATTATTATATCTGTTTCATGGGTAGACCTGTATAGATGCATTAACAGTGTTCTTAAACTAAAGAATAAAACTTACCTCTTTAATGTGAAATTGCCTGTATCTGAAATAATTTTTTAAATAAATCATGATCTCCCAGGGAACCCCTAGTGACCACGCGCAGAACCCTAGGGTTCCACAGAACCCTGGCTGAGAAACCCTGATTTAGATGATCCCTGAAATCATCTTGTACCCTTTGAACTGCTTCTAGCACTGATGCTCTTATCAACCTCATGACACTCTGCCACAGATATCTGAAGGGTAAAGAGGCCAAGAGCGAGAGTGCACGGAATTCTAATCCTGGTGGAATACTTACATGGATTATGTTGGACAATCCTTTGTAGGTGGTCAGGCAAATAACGGGCAATAATTTCTTTTCTGGGAGAAGAATCAAGAATCCTGGAAATAAAGATGCAGCTCTTGCTGAGTCATATCACATGATGAGGTTATTGTAATGAAATACACCCCTGCTGCTAATAACAGCCCTGCCAATGGCAACAGGCTGTTAGCAAACCAGAGGTAGTACAGTGCAAACTGCAGAAAAGTCCAAGCAAAGCAGGCTATGTTTCACTCACACACACCCATACTTTAGGGACTGGCAGATACAGTGTGTTTCCTTGATGTTTTCTCATTATTGTTGTGAGTGCTGGGTTTTGTTGTTGTTTTAATTGCAAAGTCTGTCTGCCATGCCCTCTGTCTCCTGACTCATGTTTCTCAGTCTGTGTCAACCCTACAAGGTAGACCAGATCAAGAAACCAAGTCCATAGGAAGACTATAACTATAGTTTATTGCAGTGTTTCTCAACCTTGGCAACTTTAAGATGTGTGGACTTCAACTCACAGAATTCCTCAGCTAGCATGGCTGGCTGGGGAATTGTGGGAGTTGAAGTCCATACATCTTAAAGTTGCCAAGGTTAAGAAACACTGCTTTATTGAGATAGGCTACAATAACAGAACTTTGCAACTTTGTATTTTACCCCCACCCACCCAGCCACCCACCACCACCACCACCACCACCACCACAGTGAGTCAGGGAGGAGCCAGCCTGACACTCTTCCTAATACCATCCTCTTTCCCAGGGTTTAAGGCATATTTCTGACATTCTTGTTTCAGCAACAGCTTCTGAATATTCCCTTCAAGACCATCTGCATGTCTTGGGGAGAATTACCAGAATGACAAGGGAGATTTGTTCCCAGGCACCAGCAAGCTCAGGTCAGGATTTGTTAGCTGAGCGTACTGTACATCTGGGCTTGCTGATCTATTTCAAAGAAAAAGTCAAAAAGTGGTGTCTTTTTTTCAGAGTTACACAGAAGCCCCCCAAAAGTTGGGCTGGTTTAACAAACATCTGATTCTGTGAACACCACCACCAAGTTAGATGCACCTGAATAGGTGCAGATATTTTAATACACAGTGCCATTCTTCTCCTTCTATTGCTTCTATACCTTTTAACAAACTGTATCCTTCAGTTGCAATATCCCACCAAGTCTCTCTTATACCTATAAAGGCATATCTGCATTCTTCATTGAAAGTTAAAGTTCATCTTTTTATTTTCCTTATGCTGTGCATTAGTGCATGGACCACAAGGCCATGAACTTTATGAGTCAGTGATCTTCCTGATTTTTCATTAAGTGGCTTATTAGGCCCCGCTTAGCAACACTCTCACTTCCTCCTACAACAGTCAAATTTTGGTCTGAAGATCCTGTTATTTTAGGATCTTCATCTCTAACCCCCATGAGATTCAATTTAAAGTCCTCCTACTCAAAGTCAATATGCTCATGCTTGATATATTCTTTCCAGTCCTTCTACCAGCAAGCCTTAAAAATAAGCAGACCATGGTGCAAGAACTCAAATTTTTCATGAATTCTGCTTTCCACCCAGTCTTCTTCCATGAACTAGAAGGATGGGTGAAAACTTGAACTCCCCAGTTCTTGAACTTCCTTCCTCAATCTTCAAAGCCCACAGTGATATGGGTGTAATGGATCATGAGCAGGAAAGAATAATACTTAGTGAACTTGATGAGGAAATGAAATTAAATGAGCTTGATCAGTCCTAGAATTTTCTTTCACATTCTTACCCAGTACTTGTGGCAAACAGCAGTTTTCATCAGCCCACTAGTGACTCTGGTTAGTACTTGTTCAATTCTTGCTTGAGAACAGGTACTCACATTGTTACATCAAGACTGCTGAGGCCTAAGGTAGGAAACAAAGCCAAACGATCTTCATGGCAACTCAATAAGATGAGTGGTTCAGGCTGAGATGTCACACTTAGCTTTACAGTTATGCAGAGCTGATCAGTTTCCATTGGTTCAAGGTTGCCTTGACTAGTTATGAACTGCAGTATGCACTCTCTCCATTCCAAATGCAGCTCCCAGGGAGGTCAGCAGTAATTCCTTTATCCATGAGCTACCTTGGTAGAACTCAAATTAACGAGCTTTGGCTTTATTGCTTGTGTCAACATCTTCCACTGTGTTAGATTTCATTGCCAACTGAAAATAAAAATAGCTCATAGGTAAGCTAGCCCAAGTTATTTTGCAGCTTGAAGCCAAGAGCAAGATGACCATCTTCCTCCCTTTGTTGTTAATAGAAGCCAGTCAGTCTGATAATTAAATCTTATTTAATCCTATCAAAAGAACAGCTTCTTCCACTGCTACCTGAGAGCAGCTACCTGGCTTAGGGGACTCATCCCTCAGCATCTGCTCTCTGTGGCAGCCTCCTCACTTGGACAGAATGGGGTAAAGAGAACGTGCTAGGAAGCAGAGCTGGGCATAAATGGCTCTTTGAAATTCTCTCCCAAATTTGTGGAGAGGAAAGTTGGATGGAAGATTTATCTGAATTTCTCCAGGGGCAAAACTTTTCTCCAACTGTTTCTCAAGGGTGACATTGAGCTCTAGCCTCACAATAGCTTGTTGAGACTGCAAGGTGTCTCCAATAGAAAGCAGACTTGGCTGGCTGGTCCTCTGAAGTCCTTCCATTGCTGAAGTTTTCAGTCATCCAGTTAGGAAGCTGTGAGCTAACCTCTCTATCTTGAAAGCAAAGCAGGGATATGTATATGCATTCCTTCCAAAACCAGACATGAGACTGATTGATTGTGTGCCATCAAGTCACTGTCAAATCCTAGCAACCACAAAGATAGATTTTCTCCATGACAACCAGACATGAGACATAAATAAAGCATCTTCAGTGAAAAAGAAGGCTCTTTGACAACTGGGCAGCACCACCAATGCTGTACCAATCCCAAGATTTTCTCCAACATTCTCTTCCCCTCTAGTAGAATTTCAGAAGCAAAGTTTCTTTCATTACACTGAAAACTAGTGGAAAAATACAGGTTCTTCATTAAATAGGGAATAAATATGTTACTAGTAAAAACAGACCATGTGTAAATTGTTCAACCAGATGTGACCTTGCACACCGGTTTCATTTCTTGAGAGTTGTCTTCACCCTTACAAATGAAAAATTCCTGTCTAATGATAAGGCATGATAGCCTTGTGGAAAAGATAGGAAAGATGACTAGTTCACACACTGGTATATTTTAATACTATTTTTAGTACCTAGTAAAGGTTATATCTTGAAGTTCACATTCTATGATAGTAATTTCCTATTAGTCATCTCTCACATTCTGTATGTGGTTGATGAACTTTACCTCTAACAGAACTTTATTTCTAACAGCTTATGAGTTTTTCTTTTTTCTGATGTGTTAGTTTTGGGAGTTCTCACACTGTCCTCAGAGATGTTAGATAGTGGCATCTTCAAGTGTTCTACCCATTTCCAGTGCTTCTCCTATTGTCATACTAGCTTTTGTTTTGAATTGGCATTGTCTTCTCAAAATGTCCCACATAAAAGAAAGACAATTAAGACATTTATGGGCAACTAGACAACCGTGTGACCCATTCAGTCATTTTTGAGAGATAAGTAGTGCAGTCTAATGTGACCTGAATGAACATTAAGTTTTAGGTTGACCATATTTTTTTTACCCCAATGCTGGATGGTCCCATGATCATCTAAGAGGAGTATATATCATAAATAGAAAAATAATTATAGTGGCAAACGAACTTCAATAAGAAGTCAGTATTTACTTACCTAAACAGATAAACAGAATGACCGCAGGTGGGCAAAAAAGCAGTGGGAGCAGAAGCGACTTCTGATTTCCTGCCAGCTTCCCCATTGACTTTGCCTGTGGGAAGCTGGCAGGGAACGTCGGAAATCATAATCACGTGATTGTGGAGATGCAGCAACAGCCACAACTTTCTGAATAAAACTGGTCTGAGCATTATGGAAATTTCAATTCCACAGAAGTAATGGGTCCTGGATTTTTTACACATTCTTTAAGTTAGCAGATTTTAGGTACCTTGATTCAAAAATTATTACAGTATAATGCACCATTTGGGCTAACTTGAGGGTACAAACAGACAAATAGATAAACACAATGATAGTTTTAGTAGTACATAGATGTAGAAACCAACTCAGAAATGTTTCCTCCTTTATGCAGGCAACTAGAGAACGCTGGGCAAAAGAACTGTTACTATACACTGGTATAGTCCATGCAACAAGATTTGGGAGGTCCCAAAGGCTTTGATACATTCAAAATTACATTGGAAAAAATGTCCTTTTAGAACATCTCTTACGAAGTTAGATTTAAAAACTCATGTATGGGATGATGCACAACTAAGGATTTCTGCAGATATTGCCTATTCATTTTTATGTATGATCATATTCTCATCTTCATAAACTTTCAAGTTACCTTCTACAAATAGGAGAATTAGGAGTAGAAAACACAAGTAAACATAAGAAGAACCTGTGTGGATCAGGCCAAATTGAGTAGATCATGCATAGCTCCAGAGCTTCAGATTTGCACGTATGTTGTGCAGACTGAGTGTATACTATCAATTTATTTAAACACATTACAATATTGACATTACTGTATATTGAAAACAGGAAGCACTATGTGTTTTTGTACCAGAAGATCATTTATTTGTGAGAGTATCTCCATCAGGCTTGTATCTGTAATTAAGTGAGAACGATAATTAGCAGCTCTGAACCCCAAAACTTATGTGGTTACATTTTAAGTAAATAATGGGGCTCAGATGGCTTCCAGAACTGAACCATGTCCTATTTAAACCTTCTCTGTGACTTAATTATAAAATTGGTGATTACAGAAGCAGCAGCTTAGATATTCCCTCACATTTAATTTCTTCTTCTTCAGAATACCTTGGCCAAGGCTTTATATGACAACAAAGCTGAGTGTCCAGATGAGCTCGCCTTTCGCAGAGGAGACATCCTTACGGTTCTTGAACAGAATCTCCTTGGAAGTGAAGGTTGGTGGAAATGTTCCCTTCATGGGAAGCACGGTCTGGCACCAGCAAATCGCCTCCAACTTCTTACACCATCCCAGGCTCCTTCCATTGAGCAAGATTTCCAAGGACTACCAACCAGCCCCTGGACTATGTATCAGGTCCCTTCAGTACCTAGAACTCCTGCACCATTATCTGTCTATGAAAAAATGGATGGTTGGATTAGTCCTCCTTCATCATCATCTTCTACTTCATTCTTGCCGAAACAAGAAGGGTACCAAGGGCCAGCTTTGGCTGCCAAGCTGCTCAGTGAAAAGACTCAGACTTCATCAAACCAGGTAAAGGTGCATGCTGCTTGTCAAATGGCCAGTTTCTGAGGATGGGAAAATGGATAATGTAATAAAATAAACGTAGGAAGAAATAGATTAAAGCTTCCTTTTTCATCTCCTCTTCATCTGTTTCTCTCTTGTATGTGTGCACACACACAGGAACAGAGGTTTATTTCTCTGTCACAGAGAACCCCAGCTTGGATTCAGAAGTGATTAATTTCAACTCCTATTGCCCATGTGGTTTAGAGGATTAAGGGAACTGAGATTCCACATATCCAGAGGACACCAGATTGATGAAGGCTGTGTCAGATATATAAATAATCTACTTATACACAGCGATTGCAGCCCACTGAGAGGTCACTTCATAATTTCCAATAAACCATTTATTCTTAGTTTTGAGTAGCTACTTTACAGAGGATTTTTTTTCTTTTACAAATATTAATGATAAATGAATCAATTTTAGAAGTTAATAAAATGTCAAGTGAATAAAGTTAGATAGAATGGATAATAATGAACACATCTTTTCAAAATTAATGTAAATAAAACGCAGTCTGTTTCTGTCTTAGATCAGAAATATTTGGCTTGTCATTCAGTAAAAACTATAGGCAACACGTTTAGGACACCTTTGACAACCTGGCACTCTTCAAAAGTGTTTGAACTACATCTTCCCAAATTCCTAGTCAATACGGTTAGCAGCCCTTCAGCAAAGGATCGTTACCTTGTCGTGGTGCTGGAGCTTGAGCACCTCAATGATGCCATGAGCTAAACTGTGAAGGGCCACCCAAGACGGGAAGGTCATGACAGAGAGGTCAGATTAAATGCAATCCCTGGGGAAGGTAATGGCAACCCACCCCAGTATTCTTGCCGTGAAAACTAAATGGATCAGTACAACCAGAGATATGTCGGTATACCATCGGAAGATGAGATCCCCAGGTCGGAAGATGGTCAAAATGCTACTGGGGAGGAACAGAGGATGAGCTCAACTAGCCCCAGATGTGATGACGCAGCTAGCTCAAAGCCGAAAGGACGGCTAGCGGCCGACGGTGCTGGTGGTGAACGGCGAATCCGATGTTCTAAGGATCAACACACCATTGGAACCTGGAATGTAAGATCTATGAGCCAGGGCAAATTGGATGTGGTTATTGGTGAGATGTCAAGATTAAAGATAGACATTTTGGGCGTCAGTGAACTCAAATGGACTGGAATGGGCCACTTCACATCAAATGACCACCAGATCTACTACTGTGGACAAGAGGACCACAGAAGAAATGGAGTAGCCTTCATAATTAATAGCAAAGTGGCGAAAGCAGTGCTTGGATACAATCCAAAAAACGATAGAATGACCTCAATTCGAATTCAGGGCAAGCCATCTAACATCACAGTGATCCAAATATACGCCCCAACCACAGATGCTGAAGAAGCTGAAGTAGAGCAGTTCTATGAGGATCTGCAGCACCTACTGGACAACACGCCTAAAAGAGATGTTATTTTCATCACGGCAGACTGGAATGCTAAGGTGGGCAGTCAAATGACACCTGGAATTACAGGTAAGCATGGCCTGGGAGAACAAAACGAAGCAGGACATAGGCTGATAGAATTTTGCCAAGACAACTCACTCTGCATAACAAACACTCTCTTCCAGCAACCTAAGAGACGGCTTTATACATGGACTTCCCCAGATGGACAACACCGAAATCAGATTGACTACATCCTTTGCAGCCAAAGGTGGTGGACATCTATACAGTCGGTAAAAACAAGACCTGGAGCTGACTGTAGTTCAGATCATGAACTTCTTATTGCACAATTTAGGATCAGACTAAAGAGATTAGGGCAGACCCACAGATCAGCTAGATATGAGCTCACTAATATTCCTAAGGAATATGCAGTGGAGGTGAAGAATCGATTTAAGGGACTGGACTTAGTAGATAGGGTCCCGGAAGAACTCTGGACAGAAGTTCGCAACATTGTTCAGGAGGCGGCAACAAAATACATCCCAAAGAAAGAGAAAACCAAGAAGGCAAAATGGCTGTCTGCTGAGACACTAGAAGTAGCCCAAGAAAGAAGGAAAGCAAAAGGCAACAGCGATAGGGGGAGATATGCCCAATTAAATGCAAAATTCCAGAGGTTAGCCAGAAGAGATAAGGAATTATTTTTAAACAAGCAATGTGTGGAAGTGGAAGAAGACAATAGAATAGGAAGGACAAGAGACCTCTTCCAGAAAATTAGAAACATTGGAGGTAAATTCCAGGCCAAAATGGGTATGATCAAAAACAAAGATGGCAAGGACCTAACAGAAGAAGAAGAGATCAAGAAAAGGTGACAAGAATATATGGAAGACCTGTATAGGAAGGATAACAATATCAGGGATAGCGTTGATGGTGTGGTCAGTGAGCTAGAGCCAGACATCCTGAAGAATGAGGTTGAATGGGCCTTAAGAAGCATAGCTAATAACAAGGCAATAGGAGACGACGGCATCCCAGCTGAACTGTTCAAAATCTTGCAAGATGATGCTGTCAAGGTAATGCATGCTATATGCCAGCAAATTTGGAAAACACAAGAATGGCCATCAGATTGGAAAAAATCAACTTACATCCCCATACCAAAAAAGGGAAACATTAAAGAATGTTCAAACTATCGAACAGTGGCACTCATTTCACATGCCAGTAAGGTAATGCTCAAGATCCTGCAAGGTAGACTTCAGCAATTCATGGAGCGAGAATTGCCAGATGCACAAGCTGGATTTAGAAAAGGCAGAGGAACTAGGGACCAAATTGCCAATATCCGCTGGATAATGGAAAAAGCCAGGGAGTTTCAGAAAAACATCTATTTCTGTTTTATTGACTATTCTAAAGCCTTTGACTGTGTGGACCATAACAAATTGTGGCAAGTTCTTAGGGGTATGGGGATACCAAGTCATCTTGTCTACCTCCCCAAGAATCTGTATAATGAATAAGTAGCAACAGTAAGAACAGACCACGGAACAACGGACTGGTTTAAGATTGGGAAAGGAGTATGGCAGGGCTGTATACTCTCACCCTACCTATTCAACTTGTATGCAGAACACATCATGCGACATGCTGGGCTTGAGGAATCCAAGGCTGGAGTTAAAATCGCTGGAAGAAACATTAACAATCTCAGATATGCAGATGATACCACTTTGATGGCTGAAAGTGAAGGGGAACTGAGGAGCCTTATGATGAAGGTGAAAGAAGAAAGTGCAAAAGCTGGCTTGCAGCTAAACTCAAAAAAACCAAGATTATGGCAACCAGCTTGATTGATAATTGGCAAATAGAGGGAGAAAACTTAGAGGCAGTGAAAGACTTTGTATTTCTAGGTGCGAAGATTACTGCCAATGCTGACTGCAGTCAGGAAATCAGAAGACGCTTAACCCTTGGGAGAAGAGCAATGACCAATCTCAATAAAATAGTTAAGAGCAGAGACATCACACTGACAACAAAGGCCCGCATAGTTAAAGCAATGGAGTTCCCCGTAGTAACATATGGCTGCGAGAGCTGGACCATAAGGAAGGCTGAGAGAAGGAAGATCGATGCTTTGGAACTGTGGTGTTGGAGGAAAATTCTGAGAGTGCCTTGGACTGCAAGAAGATCAAACCAGTCCATCCTCCAGGAAATCAAGCCAGACTGCTCACTTGAGGGAATAATATTAAAGGCAAAACTGAAATACTTTGGCCACATAATGAGAAGACAGGACACCCTGGAGAAGATGCTGATGCTAGGGAGAGTGGAAGGCAAAAGGAAGAGGGGCCGACCAAGGGCAAGATGGATGGATGGTATTCTAGAGGTGATGGACTCGTCCCTGGGGGAGCTGGGGGTGTTGACGACCGACAGGAAGCTCTGGCGTGGGCTGGTCCATGAAGTCACAAAGAGTCGGAAGCGACTAAACGAATAAACAACAACATGATTAACAGCCATGCTACAGTAGTTGTCTAGCAGTTGTTATCCCAGCTCATCGGAAGGGAGAGGACAAATTGTGGAGGGCTGGTTTACAATAATTAAAAAGGAAGTGCTTCACATGGGAGATAGTATCTTTGTGAAATTCAGATAAATTCAAGGGAGCCCAATGTGGTTGAGTTCACATTCAGAAACAGGAGCCTCCTCCACCCCCCAGCTCTGAGTATCAAGTACTGGGGGAGGAAATAAAATAGGACAGAATTATGTAGCCTAATGTTTTGGAATATACTTTCCATAAACTCCACATACCTTATTGGCAATGCGCATTGATAGGGAGTTGCGATGCAAAATTATTGAAGAGCACCAGCACAACCAGAACCAAGAGCAAAAGGACGTTGCCATAACCGACAACTTGGCTTTCAAGAATTCTTTTTCTGAGCCACTATTGGAAATAGAATGCCAGGCCAGACGGCATTTTGGGGCTAATCTGAGAAGACAACTCCATGTCCTTAAGCGGTTGATAAGGCTGGTAAAGTATGGTAATTATAACTAGCTTTCCCAGTTCTTTGAAAGAAGTAATTTAAAAAACCCACCAAGCTTTATATTAATCCTGGGAATTCAAAGTTTTCTCGGGCTACATCTTGCTTATCACTGCAGTTGTTTCCACCGAGAACAAATGTCCTGTAACGGTTCTTCACCACAACACATATGCTTAAAGAACGCACGGGGTGAAATGCTCAGCTAGTGCAGGAATAGAAACAGAGTAGACTAGAATCACACAGAGTCAGCTGTAGGATGATCAGCTGTTGCTGACAGCTGGCCAGACCGCCGTCCATCTGTTTTAGAGTCTAATGTGGAATCTGGTGGTGGAAGATTGAGTATTTGCTTCATATGCCCCAGTCCTTAGCTATTTTTCTTTGAAATTTCCCTTCTAAGCAGCAGATAATTCACAATAAACAAATGCAGTGCTAGCATGACCCTCTTCGCAGGTTCAACTACATATAGGCAATGCGTGAGGGGGGACCCAACTGGTTTCACCTCCAGTTTGGTTTAGTGGTTAAGGCAATGGGCTAGAAACCAGGAGACTGGGAGTTCTAGTCCCGCCTTAGGCCTGAAAGCTGGCTGGGTGACCTTGGGCCAGTCCCTCTCTCTCAGCCCAAGAGCCAATCAGGCATGGTAGGAGAGTTCTAGTTCCGCCTTGGGCATGAAAGCTGGCTGGGTGACCTTGGGCCAGTCCCTCTCTCTCAGCCCAAGAGCCAATCAGGCGTGGTATGAGAGTTCTAGTCCCGCCTTAGGCATGAAAGCTGGCTGGGTGTCCTTGGGCCAGTCCCTCTCTCTCAGCCCAATTCACCTCACAGGGTTGTTGTTGTGGGGAAAATAGGAGGAAGAAGGAGTATTAGCTAAGTCCACCATCTTGAGTTATTTATAAAAATAATAAAGGCAGGATTTAAAAATTTTGAATAAATAAATAATAAATAAACGTTACCAAACTGGCAGTTGATCAAGAAATGATCTTATAACAGCTAGCAGAGAAATATGCCCTCGGCCTTAAAGTTTCATTGCATGTTGCCTTTGTGGATTTAAAATCAGCCTTTGATCCTATCACCAGAGAAATTTTCTGGAAGAAACCACTATAGAAAGAAGACTTCTTTTACTGATACATGATGTTTACAATAATACCAGTGTGGGGGCTAGATGTGGCATCCAAAGTCAATTAACTGATTCCTTGCCTGGAGTGTTAAACAAGGATGTGTCCTTGCCACACTACTTTTTAATTTTTACATAAATTCAGTAAACAACAACCTGGATTTCCATTTCCCTAAACTGGCCAACAGGCATATCTCAGTCCTCCTTTGAGCTGACGATATGGCCATCTTCTGACACTCAGTCACAGAGCTGAGGAGAGCAATAAAAGCAATCACATGCTACTGTGAAGACCAGGAACTGTTCATCAACTACCAGAAACCAGAAGTGTAGACCTTTGTTAGGAAAAAAGAGTATAATTGGACCATCAGTGATTACAAAATAAATCAAGTAAAGTCCTTTACCTACCTAGGTGTAATCTTTGAGGGATCTGGTAGATGAAATGTCCATCTGTCCCAAGTGGCTCAGAGAAATGATATAGCTATTCTTTCTTTGTTTTAATACCAAGGCCAGTTCATTCCAGCTGCACTGAAACTTTATGAGACCAAGGTAATGGTACAGCTATTCTACTGTGTACAACTGAGTCCCTAAGCCAACTTTGCCCTGATTTCCTAAGATCAATTCAGTGGCTTCCTAAATGTGTCTCCAGTGCTGCCATAACATTGGAACTGGGTGTCACAAGAGTGGAGGCCTGAATCTGGATTGTTATTCTCAGGTACTGGCTGAACCTGATGTATAGGTTTCTCTAACAATGGAACAGTTTTCATTCAAGCATCAGGGATAAGCAACTTTTTAGTTTACTTTGTTTAAAGATAACTAACAAAAACTTTATTTGATTTTAGGCCTTGGCCAGATAACTTATATGGTCCTTACACCTTCTACTTTGATTATGTCTGAGTAGTCACTGACCATAATAAAAAATAAAGAAACTATTGGGAGCAGGCAGTCCTATAGATATCCAGGTCCTGAGCCATAAAAGCCTTTAAGGGAAATAAACCACCACATTGAATTGTACCTAGAAGCTAACTGGTAACCAGTGCAGCTCTCAAAGTAATAGTGTTGTCTGGATAACCCAAGAGATAGCTATGTGAGCTATTTCATTCTGGACTAGTTATAACTGCTGTGTGGACTTCAAGGCCAGCCCCTTATAGAGTTAATTACAGTAGTCCAAATGAGATCTTGCTAAGACAAGAATCACTATAAGACAGGCCTCCCACTCTAGAAAAGGTCATAGCACACCTGGGCACCTGCTCTTTGAGCAAGAGTTATAAGTCCAAGAGGTCCCCCAAATAATGAGTCAGTGTGGTCTGTGGGAGTACAACCCTGTTCAGAGATGGAATATTCCTGGAATCAGATGGCTTCTGAATATACTGCTACTCCATTTTGCTGGAACTGAGCCTTAAGTGTGTCCTCCTCATCCAGACCCTGACAGCATCCAAGCACTGCAATAGCATTTCAACCACATCACCTGTTAGGTTTGGATTGAGATATATAACTGGGTATCAACAACATATTAGTGATACTTAGTCCTGTGTTGATGGATTATTTTCCTTGGTGATTTCATTTCAGTGTCAGGAATGGGGAAAGTGCCAAGCCCCTCCCTTAATGGAGGATTCCAGAGCTCCTGGCATAGAACATCTTTAAGAATTATATTATTTTCCCAACTAGGTTTAGACAACCAGGTCATGAACTAGGCAAATATAGATCAGTTTCATCCAGAAGTCCTTGGAGATATAATGCCATAATTTTGCCCCAAAGTGACAGATTGGAAAATAGTTTTTCAAATTGGCAAGGTCTAAATTTTCTGTTCGGTTGCATGTTACACATGAGACAGATTACCTGTACTTTACCAATTGCAATGGGTTAAAAACTCATTGTTTGCTGAGACCTTCTGAGAGTGCCTAAAACCTTTTGATGTATGTAATTTCAACAATCTCTTGTTCAATGGTGGTGGTAAAGTCTCATTTTCAAAATAGTCACTTTGAGGTCTGCCATAGAGTATCCTGGGTGGTTGAAATGCTTTGATATTACTTTGTCCTTCTTTTGAGTCCTGATGTCAAATTTGTGGCCATTAATTCTTTTGCACAGTTTGTTCTGTTTGACCTTCATTTATTCTGTGTTGAATCCAGAGGGGCATTGCTGCTCTCATGTTGTGTGTGTGCTTATTGGGGCTTGTGATGGTGCTATTGGCGTAGATGAGGGGCAAAGTAAACTCAGATGTCTACTCTGTCCCCAGGTCTAGACCAACAGGACCATCACAGGCCCCAATAAGTATACACACAAGTAATCTGTTTCACATGTACCTGCATCTGCATAACCAATCTGTCGTCCCCTCCTTTCCCCCACCTCACCCCAATGTAAATCCTGCATCAGTCTAGCCACTCTATGCCTTTTAATAAAACACTAGACAACCTGTGACCTGCTGGGTCATTCTTTCAGGCTGCTGGGTAGGAGGAGGAGCAAGGGAGCGCGCAAGTGGCCAGCACGGCGCTGGCACAGAGGGACTGTCAGAGAGTGAGCAGTGTGGGAAACTTACCCAAGCAACTTGCAACCTTCCCTGCCACGTTCCCCACTGACTTACTCCCTGCAAGCTTCCCAGGCAGGAAGTTGCAAGTCCAAAGCCAGCAGGCAGACAAGTGGCTGCTGCCGGGTGGGGGAGGGAGCAAGGGCTTCCCCATTGACTTGTGGGAAGCTGTCGTGAAATGTCGTGAATGAGGATCACGTGATCATGGATGATCATGGCAGCATGGTGGTGGTGCTGAACAGCAGCAGCGCAGCAGCATTGAAATGGCAATAACTTTCCCAAATTTTGTTCCCACGGGAGTAATGGGCCCCAGCATTCTGTAAGTTAGCCCATTTGAGGTACCTTTGTTGAAAAGGTTTTGTCCTATGATGCAGCATTTCTCCCAACTGAAGGTTACAAAGTATCAAACAAACACGGGAGTTTTAGTAGTATATAGATGTTAGTCAAAAAAGGTAGTACAACACACACATACACACTGTTCCTAGTCAAATAATTCCATGACCATACTGTGAATCTATACCTGAGCCACACCTGGTAGTTTTGAGGATGCAGCTACAATAGAACCTTCCCAAACATAACCCGTTAGATCTATCAGTGGTACAGATCCAGGAATGATAGTTATAATATTCCTATTTATTGGACATGTGCTTCTGAAGACTGTCTTCTGTTCTTTAAGATTCCCCAGCAAAATTCTAGTATGAGTCAGTTGGTGAGGAAAGTTTTGAAGCAGGAGTATAAGAAGTATGGCCTCCCAATATCTTTTTTTTTTTTTGCAGATGCAGAAGTCCTAAAAGAGGTGACACTAAAGATTTGGCCTTTTTTCCAATTGGGGGTTGTCAGGGGTTTTAAGGGGCAAAAGTGATGTCTTAGGTTTTGCAAAGGGTTACAATTCCTTTTTATCAATTAAGAATTGTACCTTCCATTAGAATGGGATTGTAGCTATACCTACTCTGGAAGTGTGATCTCTGACATGCTATGGAAAAGCCAATATGGACATTGAACTGATAGAACTTAGACTTGATTGCTTCCAAAAAAACCAACTCTCACTTCTTTATAATTGAACTACTGAACACCTGTGAAATTAACTTACGTACATCTAATCTATTCTTCAGACTCTTGCTTGAAATGTTTGATATATATTTCATATCTGTTGTTTTGTATGTGGTGAAAGAAATGAAAAAGAAATTGTCTCTGTGGATGTAATCTTTGAATTTATTAACATCAGATTCCTTAGCCTGTACATGCCCAATCAAAATTTTAAGAGGTTGGATTATCTGAGAGTTATTCGAAGTCTAGCTTTAAATAGCTTCCGCAAAGGATCGTTACCTTGTTGTGGTGCTGGAGCTTGAGCACCTCAATGATGCCATGAGCTAAACCGTGAAGGGCCACCCAAGACAGGAAGGTCATGACAGAGAGGTCAGACTAAATGCGATCCCTGGGGAAGGTAATGGCAACCCACCCCAGTATTCTTGCCGTGAAAACTAAATGGATCAGTACAACCAGAGATATGTCGGTATACCATCGGAAGATGAGACCCCCAGGTCGGAAGATGGTCAAAATGCTACTGGGGAGGAACAGAGGATGAGCTCAACTAGCCCCAGATGTGATGACGCAGCTAGCTCAAAGCCGAAAGGACGGCTAGCGGCCGACGGTGCTGGTGGTGAACGGTGAATCCGATGTTCTAAGGATCAACCATTGGAACCTGGAATGTAAGATCTATGAGCCAGGGCAAATTGGATGTGGTTATTGGTGAGATGTCAAGATTAAAGATAGACATTTTGGGCGTCAGTGAACTCAAATGGACTGGAATGGGCCACTTCACATCAAATGACCACCAGATCTACTACTGTGGACAAGAGGACCACAGAAGAAATGGAGTAGCGTTCCTAATTAATAGTAAAGTGGCGAAAGCAGTGCTTGGATACAATCCCAAAAACGATAGAATGATCTCAATTTGAATTCAGGGCAAGCCATCTAACATCACAGTGATCCAAATATATGCCCTAACCACAGATGCTGAAGAAGCTGAAGTAGAGCAGTTCCATGAGGATCTGCAGCACCTACTGGACAACACGCCTAAAAGAGATGTTATTTTCATCACGGCAGACTGGAATGCTAAGGTGGGCAGTCAAATGACACCTGGAATTACAGGTAAGCATGGCCTGGGAGAACAAAATAAAGCAGGACATAGGCTGATAGAATTTTGCCAAGACAACTCACTCTGCATAACAAACACTCTCTTCCAGCAACCTAAGAGACAGCTTTATACATGGATTTCCCCAGATGGACAACACCGAAATCAGATTGACTACATCCTTTGCAGCCAAAGGTGGTGGACATCTATACAGTCGGTAAAAACAAGACCTGGAGCTGACTGTAGTTCAGATCACGAACTTCTTCTTGCACAATTTAGGATCAGACTAAAGAGATTAGGGAAGACCCACAGATCAGCTAGATATGAGCTCACTAATATTCTTAAGGAATATGCAGTGGAGGTGAAGAATCGATTTAAGGGACTGGACTTAGTAGATAGTGTCCGGGAAGAACTCTGGACAGAAGTTCGCAACATTGTTCAGGAGGCGGCAACAAAATACATCCCAAAGAAAGAGAAAACCAAGAAGGCAAAATGGCTGTCTGCTGAGACACTAGAAGTAGCCCAAGAAAGAAGGAAAGCAAAAGGCAACAGTGATAGGGGGAGATATGCCCAATTACATGCAAAATTCCAGAGGTTAGCCAGAAGAGATAAGGAATTATTTTTAAACAAGCAATGTGTGGAAGTGGAAGAAGACAATAGAATAGGAAGGACAAGAGACCTCTTCCAGAAAATTAGAAACATCGGAGGTAAATTCCAGGCAAAAATGGGCATGATCAAAAACAAAAATGGCAAGGACCTAACAGAAGAAGAAGAGATCAAGAAAAGGTGGCAAGAATATACAGAAGACCTGTATAGGAAGGATAACAATATCGGGGGTAGCTTTGACAGTGTGGTCAGTGAGCTAAAGCCAGACATCCTGAAGAGTGAGGTTGAATGGGCCTTAAGAAGCATTGCTAATAACAAGGCAGTAGGAGATGATGGCATCCCAGCTGAACTGTTCAAAATCTTGCAAGATGATGCTGTCAAGGTAATGCATGCTATATGCCAGCAAATTTGGAAAACACAAGAATGGCCATCAGATTGGAAAAAATCAGCTTACATCCCCATACCAAAAAAGGGAAACATTAAAGAATGTTCAAACTATCGAACAGTGGCACTCATTTCACATGCCAGTAAGGTAATGCTCAAGATCCTGCAAGGTAGACTTCAGCAATTCATGGAGCAAGAATTGCCAGATGTACAAGCTGGGTTTAGAAAAGGCAGAGGAACTAGAGACCAAATTGCCAATATCCGATGGATAACGGAAAAAGCCAGGGAGTTTCAGAAAAACATCTATTGACTATTCTAAATCCTTTGACTGTGTGGACCATAACAAATTGTGGCAAGTTCTTAGCGGTATGGGGATACCAAGTCCTCTTGTCTGCCTCCTGAGGAATCTGTATAATGACCAAGTAGCAACAGTAAGAACAGACCACAGAACAACGGACTGGTTTAAGATTGGGAAATGAGTACGGCAGGGCTGTATACTCTCACCCTACCTATTCCACTTGTACGCAGAACACATCATGTGACATGCTGGGCTTGAGGAATCCAAGGCTGGAGTTAAAATCGCTGGAAGAAACAATAACAATCTCAGATATGCAGATGATACCACTTTGATGGCTGAAAGCAAAGAGGAACTGAGGAGCCTTATGATGAAGGTGAAAGAAGAAAGTGCAAAAGCTGGCTTGCAGCTAAACTCAAAAAAACCAAGGTTATGGCAACCAGCTTGATTGATAACTGGCAAATAGAGGGAGAAAATGTAGAAGCAGTGAAAGTCTTTGTATCTCTAGGTGCAAAGATTACTGCAGATGCTGACTGCAGTCAGGAAATCAGAAGACGCTTAATCCTTGGGAGAAGAGCAATGACAAATCTCGATAAAATAGTTAAGAGCAGAGACATCACACTGACAACAAAGGTCCGCATAGTTAAAGCAATGGTGTTCCCCGTAGTAACATATGGCTGCGAGAGCTGGACCATAAGGAAGGCTGAGCGAAGGAAGATAGATGCTTTGGAACTGTGGTGTTGGAGGAAAATTCTGAGAGTGCCTTGGACTGCAAGAAGATCCAACCAGTCCATCCTCCAGGAAATAAAGCCAGACTGCTCACTTGAGGGAATGATCTTAAAGGCAAAACTGAAATACTTTGGCCACATAATGAGAAGACAGGACACCCTGGAGAAGATGCTGATGCTAGGGAGAGTGGAGGGCAAAAGGAAAAGGGGCCGACCAAGGGCAAGGTGGATGGATGATATTCTAGAGCTGACGGACTGGTCCCTGGGGGAGCTGGGGGTGTTGACGCCTGACAGGAAGTTCTGGTGTGGGCTGGTCCATGAAGTCACGAAGTCGGAAGCGACTAAACGAATAAACAACAAAGCTTTAAATAGTCACCAGTATTAGTGTCGATACTCAAAAGTCACTTTAAATAGTCACTAATATTTAATATGAAAGTGGTATAATACTTAGGATACTAGAATAAATGCAAGGAAATCTTGGTTTAAACCCTTAACCTTTCATGAAGTCAACTATGGGTCAGAAAGAACGCAAAGGTTCCTTCCTGAGTGCTGCAACTTTTAGCTCATCTATACACACTCCATCTTCTGCTTTCTTGATATTGCTTCTTTCTCACCATAGCCCCTCCCATCTTCATCATGATACTTTTTTCAGTTGATGATTCTGGTTTCCATGCATTACTGAATTACACAGAAATTTATAGCAGATGTTATCTTCAAAGAGTGACAAGTTTCAGTTCCCTACCTCCACTTTTAACCTGCAATGGGGAAGAACGGAGAGGAAACACTTACAATTAAAAAATGTATTTGCCTTTTCTCTTAATTTGGTCAAGAACTGTTTGAATTTTTTGTTGTGTTTTCCTCTTTAAACAACTATTTAAATACATAAAATATCCTCTCATATATGCCTTATTTGAAAAAAATCTTCAAATAAGACCATCAGATGAAGGTATAAACCATAAAATAAAAATTTTACAGCAGCAATTAAAAATACTTACAACAGATGAAATTGAAAGAAAATTGAAATATATTAAACAAAGAAATTTTGAATATGCTAATAAACCTGGCAAATGGCTAGCATATAAATTAAGAAAAGAAAAGGAAAAAAAATATTACTAAAATTTGAGAAAATGGGAAAGAATTAGTTGACAATGAAAAAATTAAAAAGGCATTTCATGATTTCTTTACAAATTTATATAAGAAACAATAAATTTCAATGGATAAAATTGAGAACTATTTATTAAAACAAAATTTAAAGAAATTAACTAAAGACCAAAAAGCATTAATTAATAATCCCATCACAACCCAGGAAATTATAGAGGCAATTAGAAAATTGAAAATAGGCGAAGTTCCAGGTCCAGATGGATTTTCAGCAGGTTATTATAAATATTTTCAAGATCACATTTTGCTACCACTTAAAAATTTATTGAATGCAATTCTGTTAGGAAATCCAATACCAAAATCTTGGTCAGAGGCAAATATACTAATCCCAAAAGAAAAACAAGACCTGTCACTATGCAAAAATTATAGACCTATTTCGTTATTAAACAATGACTATAAAATATTTACTTTAATTTTATCTGAAAGACTAAAAACAATTGTTCAAGAAACAATTAATTATGACCAAAATGTTTTTTTACCCCAAAGATACATAAAAAAACAATATAAGGACGGTCTTAAATATAATAGAGTATGCTCAATTTCATAATGAAAAACAGATTATGTTGTTATTTTTAGATGCTGAAAAAGCTTTTGACAATCTAAATTGGAATTTTATGTTTAAGACTTTAGAACTGATGGATTTTGGCAATATATTTATAAAAGCAATAAAAACAATTTATACATTTCAAAAAGCCAGAATTGTGATCAATGAAGAGATAACACAAGAATGTCAAATAGAAAAAGGAACAAGGCAAGGCTGTCCGCTATCTCCTTTATTATTTATATTGGTATTGGAGGTTCTAACAGAAGCTATTAGAAAGGATCATCGAATTGAAGGGATAAAGATTAAACAAGAAACATATAAATTAAGAGCCTTTGCGGATGATTTAGTTATTATTTTACAAAACCTGTTAATATCAATTGATTACTTATTAAAGACACTACAAGAATATGGAGAATTAGCTGGTTTTAAAATTAATAATCAAAAAACGAAGATGATAAATTTAAATATGCCACAAAATAATCAGAATGTATTAAAAATTAAATCAGGATTTAATAGTGTCAAAGAAGTTAGATATCTAGGGATAGAGATTTCAACGAATACTAGGGATTTATTCCAAAATAATTATGTTAAAATATGGAAGGAAATTAAACAAGATTTATTGAGGTGGGAAAAATTAAATTTATCACTTATGGGAGGAATCTCTGCAATTAAGATGAATATTCTGTCGAAGATGCTATTTTTATTTCAAACTATTCCAATATTTATAACTGATAAAACTTTTAAATTATGGCAAAAAGACCTTTTAAAATTTATTTGGCAAGGGAAAAGACCAAGAATTAAATTTAAATTACTACAAGAAGACAAGGAACAAGGAGGCTTGGGTCTTCCTGATTTCAGGCTATATTATGAGGCATGTGGTTTATTATGGTTAAAAGAATGGATCACCCTACAAGATCATAAATTACTAAATTTAGAAGGGCATGATTTAAAATTTGGATGGCACAGATTCTTATGGTATAACAAATTGAAAGTAAATAAAACAGTTAACAATCATTGTATTAGATCGTCTATTCTTAAAATTTGGGAAAAATATAAATCTACTCTAACATCGACAATACCACTATGGATTTCCCTGCAAGAAGCTTTTGTAAGGCGAGAAACAATAGGAAACTATAAGTGGCTAAAATATTCGGATTTAATAAAATTTGAAGGGACTAAATTTACAATGAAAACAAGAGAAGAATCAGAAAATGAAAGATATTTATGTCATTGGTTTACATATATTCAATTAAAAGAACAATTTAAAATAGATGCTAAAAGTTACAAATTTACAAAAAAACTATCTTGGTGGGATGAACAAATCTATGCTAATAATGACCACATGATCTCTAAAATATATAAAATGTTATTACAAATGAGAATACTAAATGTACAAATTAAGCAATGTATGAATAAATGGGAGAAATTTTTTGGATACAATATTGAATATGATGTTTGGGAAAGAATGTGGACTAAGGGATTAAAATTTACATCAAATTATAATTTAAAAGAAAATTTTTATAAAATGATGTACATGTGGTATACCAGCCCTGAAAAATTATCAAAAATGTTTCAAAATACGTCAAATGTCTGTTGGAAATGTAAAAAAGAAATTGGAACTTTATATCATATGTGGTGGACTTGTAAAAAAGTGAAAAAAATTTGGTCATCTATACATAATATAATTTGTAAAATGCTGGCAGTTAATATTGATAAATTACCGGAACTCTATTTATTGGGCTTTATGAACAAAGATTTGGAAAAAAACTATGGAAAACTTCTACTGTATTTGATTACTTCGGCCTGAATTCTCTACGCTGCAAAGTGGAAAGAAGAATTAATCTCATCTGTGGAGGAATGGATACTTAAATCCCTAAATTTGGCGCAAATGGCAAAACTAACAGACCAACTAAATGATAAAAATATGGAAGATTTTCAAAAGGACTGGACACCCTTTTTCAAATATGTGGAACGGACTCAAAAAGTTAATATGAATATATAGTATATAAATAGCAAATTACTTAATTGTTTAATCTCTTATTAGAATTAATGAAGGCAATTTAGAGAATTAAGGAAAAAAAAAATAGTAACACGCTAGGATACTAAGCTGTACCGTCTAGAAAGTTGGAAACACTAATCTTCCTATTTATTTATTTATTCATCCCCCCTTTTATATATATATATATATATACACACACACACACACACACACATACATACATACATACATATACATACATACATACACACACACACATACCTTTTTTCTTTTTTTCCCCTCTCTCCTCTTTTTTCTTTTTCTTCCCTCTTCTTTTTTGTACTATAAGATATTATTGTTTGTATATAATTCTATGTCTATTAAATAAATTAATAAAGACTTTGCTAAAAAAAGAAAAGAAAAAAAGAAAAAAATGTATTTGCCCTTACTTCCCTTTTCTTTGTAATTAAAAAAGTTGGTCAATCAGTGGGCAAAGCTTAGTTTTAAATGGACATCTATTCAATTGTGAACTGTGTCCTTTTCATTTTAAAATCTGTATTTCTGTAGTTACCCAGAAGTATGGATCTACTGTACTTTGGTCATAGAAAAGGGATATGAGAAAGAATGGGTTACTTACGTCATCTAGTTGGAGGAATACCCTTTTCTGTATGAATCTCTATCCTGCTAAAGATTATCTAAGGAATTTTGTGCATAGTTGTCACAGTCTGCAATGACATTGATGTATTAGTTATCTTTTTAAAATACTCTAACGCATCTTTTTATAAAGACTTTAATTATTGATCATTTGAATTTTAATATTTCTGGTTTAAATTCTGGTTTTATGTTTTTATTCTAAACTGCTAAGCGACTTTGGTAGTCGGTGGTATGATGGACCTAACTGTAAAAAAATCTCAGGTTTATCCAATTTCCTTGACTAATCAGCAAATACTTGGACAAAATGAAGAAGCATAAATTCTTGGTACCTTTTCACTAGACTGAATTCTCTAATTTACACACTATTCAATCATCACAAAAGATATCTTGCTACCTTTTATGTGACCACAGTTTCATCCAGCAATAATTAATAGGTTAGAGAAAGAGGCAACTGTTGGTACAAGAAGAAACCAGCAGTTGAAAAATGAATAGCAACTTCATGGGCAAACAACAAATACTTTTCGAAGTTAATAACTAACTGTAGAAGCAGTGTCTGTTTAAATGGTTAACAAATATCAATCCAGTATTACTTGAAAGAACAGAAGCTCATAAAATGTTCACAGGTAATATCAGGTCATTTTTATTTCATCATTTTCCTCTTCTCCTTCCAAGCACCTCTTCACTCTTCCAAGAGCAACCTGGGCATCAGCCCTGGAGAACAGAAATGACATCTATGACATTCCATCACCCCAGCACTGTGGATCCTTGTTGACTCAGGTGAGAATGGTGGACATGACAAGCAGATGGTTGAAAATAATTGTCAGCCATTGCTTGATTGGTCAGGTTGCATTAAAGTCACTTGTCAGAAAAGAAATGGAGGAAACCTGAAAAATTGGGTAGATGTTTATTTATAGTTGCTCTATAATGATGAAGACAATTGATGAAATGGGACACACTTCCTATTACATTGTGGCTATAGTTCCTGAGACCATTACACAGGTTTTCTAAAAGTCATAATCAGAAATTTTCTAGTGCCCTAAATTACAATCAAATCAATTACAATCAAATCTAGTGTGTCTGATTTATGGCTAGTAAACAAAATATAGCAAGTAAGTACAATGTGGTTACCGTCTATCAGACATTTTTCCAGCAGTTAAATAGACAAGGTAAAATATCTAGTAATATATTAATGTCACTGAATCACAGCAAATGTGGCTTAATTACTCAAGAAAAATATTAAGGTAAGGACTCTATTTAAAAACTGTTTTTATTAATATAGATATAAATGGTTAAGACTTGAGAAGTTAATACTTTATACTTCCTTTATGCTATTGTTTTTAAAGAAAACACAAAAAACAACATATGAATTTTAGCATAATGAAAAAAAGGAGTAAATGTGGACTAGGCACACACATGAACCAAAGTTAACTGCAGTTTTAAAGTTGCCCGATTTGATTGGCACTAGAGCCATTCGTTGGCTGTGTTTGGATAATTGTTTTGAAGCTTAATAAACTGAAAATATATGCCTCCTCCTGTCTCAGCATGCTGTGAATAAACTTAAAAGACTTTATTAAGAAAATGTTCCTGTTTCATTCAAATCAGGAACTAATGGTTCAAATCTGGAACAAATTAGATTCTTAAATCCCCATTTAAAATTACTCTTGTCTATAGGATTTCAGGTAGCTATTTGATAGTACTGTTTCTTGTTTATCTCTTCAGTCTGAACTATTTTTGGTCAATATTGCTAGAACTCTTAAACCAGTGTTTCTCAACCTTGGCAACTTTAAGATGTGTGGACTTCAACTCCCAGAATTCCCCACCCAGCATGCTAGGTGGGGAATTCTGGGAGTTGAAGTCCACACATCTTAAAGTTGCCAACATTGAGAAACACTGTCTTAGACTATGGAACCATGAAATCAAACCTTACTGTGTAATTGCTTGCTGGATTGTAGGCGGCTACTTCATTATTTTCACTGGAATATGTCCTGTCTAAGTATATAAGATGGCCTTAGATATATATGAGTGGCATTAAAACTGTTATCACCATCTGGATTTTATTTTATCTTTTTTACTCTATATTTATATTTGTATTTGATATTTATTTATGTATTATTATATTTTAATGTTTTATTTTTATTGTAAACCACCCAGAGTCCCCCTTTGGGGGGAGATGGGCAGTGGTAAAATTTGATAAATAAATAAATGTATGTAGCATTGTTCCATAGCAAGTAGAAAGAAATGAAACTATTCAACAAACTGCTGCCTTTATGAGAATTTTAAAAAATGATGACTCCTGCCTCTCCCCCAACAGCTGATAGGTATTTCAGACTGGAGTGGCATGAGCTTGGTGGTTTTTGCCAAGTATCTTGGACTTATGCATGACAACTTGTGACAACACTGGTGCAAGAATTTTGGACAAGTTTCTTAAAGTTGTATTTTGTTTCTAAAGCTTAAACATGCATGCCTTTTGTAACACTTCACTTATAAAAACTGTCTGGATCTAAATCTCCAAGGCTCATCTTTTGTTTTGTTTTTTTAAGATACTCTGCCAACTAGCCCACATCTCCTTTCAATACAGCATTACAACAGACCCCCTTTCATCTTAAGTAGCCTTCTCCAGTCTAGCTATTCTGGTTGGAGATGATGGAGATGTAGCTCATGTATCTGGAAGTGTTGAAGTTAAAGAAGACTGTTAAATACTAAGGAGCCATGGAAGCCTCAGTGCTCTCTCCCTAAGAAGATCTGCTTAGTTGTCTACTTAGCTTTTATCGGGCTATTTTTGTATGGTGGCACATTTATCTTTAGTTCCATAAGGATGAACATCTCAAGAAACAAAGAACTGAAAACCTTGGAATGTGCCAGTCTACAACTGGGCATGCATATCTGAATCCAGAGTCTTTAGTACACATTCCTGAAGACAGGATTCGGCAAATTTTAATCTCCTAAAGACCACATTATTTTGCTGAAATATACTGTACCAAGAGCTGAATTTTGGTTGAGATTATGACAAAGATGCTGTGTAATGATGCTTTTCACACATACTCCAGAGTTGTTCAGTAAACCACAGAACCCAGCACCCATTTCATGCAGTCACCGTATCTTGTGCATTCCATCTCCATATACCGATCCATTATCCCAGGCCAGATTTACACATCATGCTATACCCTGATTTCTCACAAAGCCACAAAAACAGCATTACACATAATGAGCCAGTTTTAGACCTAACTGTATATATAATAAATCACAAAGGCTAAGTTCACACAACACACCAAAACAGAATCAAACATATCCCACTTTGTAATATGGGAACCCAGCACAAAATCATGTTCTATCAAAAATGATTCTTCATACCCTGCTTGTGTGGTCATGAATTCCCTTTCCAGGCCAGGATACCCTTGGACAATGCAAATCTTGATACTAGTAGCTGGGATGCAGGGGTCAGCAAGTGGAATGTGAAGTACAGTGTAGCAAGGAAAAGGCCAGGTTACCAGTTATTGAGTCAATTCATCTCTTTCCAATCTCACAGGCTAATATTTCAAAGTGTTGTTTATTTCTGATTCCAAATTTTAAGTAAACACTAGATTAAATCTTCCTTCAACCTTCTAAGTTTCAGTTTAGTAATCCCTAACAAGCCAGCTCTAGATTTAAGTGACACCTAGGGCAGTGGCCTCTGGAGTCCCTCTATGCCAGCCTTTCCACCATGACCTTACTCAGTGATAGTGTTTTCTAAAGGCAGTTGCCATTTTAGGCTTCCACAGTGACCCAAAATGATATAGTAGGTGGAATGGAAATAAAGTAATGCCATAGTTGATGGGCTCTGCTGGAGCTCTGGGCTTCCCAATTGCCCAATATTACTGCCTGGTGTATTTTGCCTTCATACTTAGATTGCTAAATCCTATTCCATCTTATATTTGTTTATTTATTTGTTTATTGCTTTTAAAATAATAACAGGCAAAGGAAAGAAAAAAGGAACAAAACACAAAGATAATCATGATAGTACATACATTGTCAAAGGAAAAAAACACATGACACGTGCTTTAAAAAAAGGTGAAAAAATACAACAGAAAAAAGAAAAAAGTATAATATATCATAACAGTAAACAGTTTCAATTGTATATATACTTATTCAATGCAAATATTATGCAAGAATGTATATATTTATTTCTAATATACAACTATCATGCTTTTT
The DNA here is from genome assembly GCF_035149785.1 of Candoia aspera. NCBI lineage: Eukaryota > Metazoa > Chordata > Lepidosauria > Squamata > Candoiidae > Candoia > Candoia aspera. The sequence continues at coordinate 15,062,133 of NC_086155.1, read as the reverse complement.
TTTTAACCTACTGTATTTTGTATAAATGAGTCCCATATTTCATTATACTAGTCCATACAAAGTCTCCATCTATAGGCAATCCACTCATAAGTGGCAAGGGTACTCAGGTCTTTGATCAATTTGAGTGAATGGGGCCATGCTTTTATCTTTCCAATGCTGCAATATCGGTCTTTCGGTCATAGTAATGGCATGGAAAATCCGTTTACGTTGTCCAGCTGTCAAATTCTATGTATTAGGTATGTAATTCAAGAGAATATTATCCTCTGAAAATTTTAGCTTTTGCCACACAGTCACATTTATATAGTCCAGTACTTTCTCCCAAAACTTAATAAGTATAGGACATTGTAAAAACATGGGTTTTAAAGCATTATCCTTATTACATCTCCAAAAAAATGCTGTCTTCGACAGTCCTTTTCTATACAAATGTAATGGAGTCCAATACATTCTAAATATTATTTTTTCTTGTATAAGTCCTAGTTTAAGGTCCACTGACACTCTTGCTATAGAAGGTAAGACACTTTTCCATTGTCTAGGCAATATAGAAACCTCTAATTCTTTATTCCACTCATTTCTTGGCATCTGCAGATCAAACTGATTTATTGATAACAAATATCTATAAAAACTAATCGTAGATTTGTTTAGTTTTAAAGGATTTAACAAGTTGTTCTAGTATCTCAGTTATCTCAGAAGCTGAAAATGCTGCTGGTAAATCCTATTCCATCTTAACTTCTTGCTTGGGGCAATCCCACAGATACTGACTACAGGACCATCTTTCTTCATGTAATGCTTTCAACTGTGGCTGGATCTGATAGGTGTGGAAACTCACCCATCAAGAAGAAGCCAGGCTGGAGAAAGCTGTTTTAGGTGCCTTAGATATCCAGGATCTCATTCCTTTGGCCCAGCCTTCATCTAAGAATGGAAATGAGGGCCAAATCAAAGAAACTCTGTATAATTGTTTATTGACTAAAGGAAACATATAAATGCATGGCTAGTGGTAAAGATTTTTTTTTAATGTTTAACTGTTTCATTAGGGCCTAGCCACTCCACCATCTTCTAGAAAGGACTCCAGAACATTTCCCTTCATGGAATGGTGCCCAGAAAAGGTGCAGCAACTTTATGATATACCGTCAAACCCTGAAAAGGCAAGATCTTGCACGTGGCAAGAATCTGCAGTGGAAGATGTAAGTTTGATCACACTTAAGTAAATATGTTGTTCTGAATCATAGAGATATGTCAAGCTCTGCTGGTTGTTCTTTTCAAGAAGCAGACTGTGGGGTTGTGAATGCCTGAGCTCAGATCCATACACAGAGTGTGGCTCTTGAAATTCAGAGGGGGTGGGATTTGGAGTGGGAGCAAGTGTTTAAAATCTGAACTGCAAAAGGCTAGGATGTGAGCTTAGATTTATATCAGGCCTGGAAAACCCAAACACCTCCTAGTGCCTGTTAATCACAGGACCCGATGTTGCAAAGAGCCAATGAAGTGTAACACCAGTAACAAAAAGGACCAAAAAAAGAGAGCTGTTTTTCTCAAAACAGAACTTGAAGTTTCCTATCACCTTAAAGACAAGCAAACACATTTTGGCATATGGATTTTCTGTGGACTTTGGGCTGTTCCAGGCAGAGATGCCAATCTGATAAGGGATTAACTGAGCTCCACACTGATCACAGAACCTCATGATTTGGCATTTAACATTCTACTATTTCCCTGCGTGTCCCTATCTAATCTTCAACAAGGAATTTGTTTCCTGCAAGAGTGAGAATCTTAAATTCCATTGAGGTTTGTGACATTGTTATGGGGATATTTGAACAAGCACCCTGATCCCAATATGCCTGAATAACAAGCAGCCATAATGCCAGAATAAGGCAATTTGAAGGCAATGGAGAATTGTTGTCATGCTATGTAGAAACAATCCACTGTGACTCCTTTTTAAGATGGGTATGTTTAGGTGCAAAACTGAGGGGTCAGGAGGAGTCATCATTTACTTGCCAATAGCTCAGCAATGATTGGTTGACACTTTTCCATCCTTAGTTGTTGGCCAGGAACTGCAAGAATGTATGCCTATTAGCTCTCTGTGAGCAGGATGGACCTGGAAATGGTCAAAATAGCCTTAGTCAATCTTGACCATACTTTAAGTGGAATCACAAGGGCTGGGTTACAGAAACTCTGGTAGTCAGGAGGTGCCCTGTGAGCTCGTATCATCACGCTCATAAAGTGTTCTCCTCAGTTGTCAAATAGGGGTTTGTACAGGCAGACCCTCCACACAATGAGCAAAGAGGGGGAATACTATTACTAATTGCTTCAACATAGGATTATTTGCTGTGTTTTTACATTTCTTATGTGTTGGTTTATTGTTAATGTGCAGTTTTGTTTTGCTCTTACTATGCATTCCTACTGGTATATTTGTATATTTATATTTTAATGGTAATTTTAGGTGGTTATGTTTTTAGTGTTATCTTATTGTAAACCGCCCAGAGTCCCCCATTGGGGGAGATGGGCGGTGATATAAATTTAATAAATAAATAAATAAAATATTTTGAGTATAAATATTAGAGAAGAGGAGAACAGAAATGAAGTAGTAGTAGTAATATATCATTCTTTGTTCTACTTTCCAGGTATACGTCATCCCAACAGCATCAACTAAACCTATTGCTAGTTCTGTAGAAAAGCATTACAAAACCTTACCAAATCTTTGGAAATCAGAATGGATCTACGATGTACCTGTGGCACCCAAAACAGCTAAATTAATACAAACTTCTCAGAATCATTCCCGACAGAAGCCTGCACTTTATGATATACCACCCAGTAGGTCTGATTCTGATCCACAAAAAATCCCCCCAATAAACAGTAAAGGGAAATCAGTAGATACAAAAACTTACGATATTCCACCTATACATAGGAAATTAACTTGCCCAGAGATTCCTCTTTATGATGTACCATCCACCCATGATACATTTGTGCAGCGTGCAGCTAGTAACTATGATGTTCCTTCCAATGTTTTGTCTACCAGGACTGAAAAGGTAAACCAGAAATTGACTCATTATGATATTCCAAAAGGAACACCTATTGCTTTGGCACAACAGAAAGAAAATACACATAATTATAATTCAGGAGATAATGTGTACATTATTCCTTTACCATCATCCACAGAATGCAAAGTGGACCAAGATAGATTATCCGTTTCAAGTGGAAATAGCAGGACCAGCACCATATCAACAGTGTCAAGCTCTTCTACCGAGTCCTTTTCATCTACAATTTCATCAACGTTTCCAGAAGAACCCATAAAAGAGACAACTATGGAGCTTGAGTTGGCTATAGAAAACCTGACTAAACTACAGCACAGTGTATCCAGTTCTGTTGCAAGTCTAATGATTTTTGTGAGCAGTAAGTGGCGATACCAAGAATATTTGGAAGGAAATATTGAGGAAATCCACCGAGCAATTGATCACATAAAGGTCTCTTTGGGAGAGTTTTTGAACTTTGCTCTAACTATTGAAAGAAATGCAGTTTTGGGATCAGACAGTAAACTTCAGGAGAGAATTAAAAAGCAGCTGAATATTCTCTCAGATTCCTTTCAGATTCTGGTGCAAACCAGAGATGCATTAAACAAATGCAAATGGTCACTTGAGACTCTAGCTATTAAGAAACCTCAGAGTAACCCGGATGACCTGGATCGGTTTGTTATGGTGGCTCGTACCCTTCCAGATGACATTAAGAGATTTGCATCTATTATTATAGCTAATGGGAAGCTACTATTCAGAAAGAGCTGCAAAGATAAAGATAGCAGAGATTCTAAAGCTGGTGTAGAGCTTAAAATGAAGAAATACAGTCATGAAAAGCAAGCAGAAAATGATTCTGTTGTAATAAGTAGTTTGGACAAGCCAAAAGAAAATAATCTATCTACAACAGAGACAAGACTTTGTGTCCCTGAAGACTGTACTACTCACATGCAGGTTAGTGTGGTTGAGATTACAGAGCAAAGGGCAATACTTTAAAGTTAGTAAAATGTAGTTGAGAGTCAGTTTGGTGTAGTGGTTAAGGCATCAGGCTAGAAACCAGGAGACCATGAGTTCTAGTCCCACCTTAGGCATAAAGCCAGCTGGCTGACCTTCAGCCAGTCCTTCTCTCTCAGCCCTAGGAAGGAGGCAATGGCAAACCACTTCTGAAGAACCTTGCCAAGAAGGGACTTGTCCAGGAAGTCACCAGGAGTCAACAGTGACTTGAAGGCATTAAAAAAAAAAAGTGGTTGAATCCACACACCTGCAATGGCTAGGGATAGAGCCATTGATAATGGGACCTGTTTGAGCGTCTGGGACAGTATACAAGTTGTCTGCCGGCCTGCAGCCCTTCTGTGTATTGTGAAACTGTAAAAGTACTCGGCTAAAACCTGGCCACACAAATAGCCTGGAAGACCAATAGGTCTTCAGGAAAATTTACTGTATAGCTGGGCTTTACAGTTGATTTATACCAGTGCTTCCTCAGCTGCAATAGTAAGTGGATTGTTTATGGACTCAATTCAGTGTAATGATTTTGGCTCTTCTAAAGCTCTTCCTGGCTTGGGCCCATGCAAGTCCACCAACAAGTGGGCAAATGCCAGGCTCTAGATGTTCCACTGGGAACATAATCTCGAAGCAGCAGCAGTGATCAGTGACTGAATGTTGCCTATGCTATACAAGGCTTTCTGAAAAGAAACTGCAGTGGGGCCCAGAGTAGCATGGACAGCAGAGCTTCTTTTCTTTTCCACCCCACTTTTTGCCAGTGTTCCAAGACCCCATAGGAATGGAAAAGCCAACCTGGAGGGGATGGTGGAGGTGATGAAGCTGGTTAGTTGGGAAACCCAAGCAAAAAATAGCATAATTTTTCCTAGGGTTATTTCCTGTTTACAGAGAATTTTGTCACTCTCACATACTCAGAGAATCTCAGTTTTTGTTTTCTAAAAACGATTAAGATTCCTGAGAACAAACCATAGTCATTAAGCATTTACCTGACAAATCTTAGGATTGGAAGTGGGCAGTATTCCCAATCTTCTGGAAGCAAAATGTCTTGTGATTATATAGCCCACAATCTTTGTGTGTTTAAGGATGGTCACCTTTAACTTTTTTGAGTATTATATAGCTGTCTTCCCTTTGCAGAAACCATTAGAAATGGAACAAACACAACCACCACGTTCAACTAGCAAGATAAAGAAGAATGAAGAATTTAAATTAAAGGTAAAATGTATTGTAACCCTGAAATTATTAGGATATAATCACTACCTAAATCTTGAAATTGGATTTTTGTTTCAAAAATACATATTAGCTGCCTGCTCGTGGATGTTATTTGTACTCGTAATTTTTCACTGAACTCACTGGTACTTACATTTGAATAGATACTACATAGGGTTATGATCTGTCATTTGGACCTCATTGATTTGGGGAGGGAGGACTAAGAACTCATTGAAAATCTTTTTAATTCACCACAGTCACCTGGGATGATGACTGGTTGCTTTATATGTTCTACCTACAGTGTGGTTTCCATCTGGAATTCAAACACATAGAGGCCGCTTCATGTAGCAAACATTTGCCATACTGTTGTATCTCTGTTTTTTTAGTGGTGTAGGAGTAAATGCAATATTATGCACCCATGTGTTCTGATAATATATTACATGACACACATACTCAAGCCAGCACTCTCACTGGGTTCAGGCCAGTAACAGCTGAGTTAAAGAGCATCAGGACTTTAATCAACTGTACTGTCATTCTTAGGAGAGTTCTGAGTATCAGTCGCAGAGCAGCACTGGGTCTCTGATTTTACAATGCTGGTTGAATTTAGCAGCTAAGCCTATTTATTTTCACTCAGCTGTGGTGTAACACTAATAGCAAAATTCTGTACTCCTAGCTTGTAGCTGAGGCTCTACAAGCGTATGTGATCCATACTGGAGGACATTCTTACCTTTATCCCTCCTTGGAATTCCTGAATTTCAGTTGACTTTACATGTCTTTAATGGAAAAATTGACTTGTCATACCAGAACAAAAGTTACCAGAGTTTTGTCTGGTAAAAGTAAAGTGTAAAAGTACCCTTACAATGAATTCCAATTCAACAGTATACATGTTGTATACAAGGTTATCACACCCCCACCCACCCCCTTCATCCAGAGCTTCTGTCAGGCTCCTCATAGCCAAAAGTAAGATTTCCACCAAGTTCTTTTTTTAATAAGATTTACTGAAAAAAGGAATGACATTACAGAAATTCCAACAACTGGATTACTTTGATGTTAGAACTTTAGCAGGTGCTAAAATTGATGACCTTTTCTTTTTGCGTGGAATGTAAATGAGGGGAATTTGTGTTGCTGCAAGACCTGCAGTGGCTTGGTTTGGGCACTGATTGAATGAGTCTTTGCCACTCTAGGTGCCAGTAAGGAGTACACTGATTGGTTCCTTGTGTTCCCATATTCTCTGTGTTCTGAGGTCTGCAGGAAATCAATCAGATTTGCTTTAAATGGTTTAGGAGAGACTGGAGGATCAAAACAATGGCATGTGGAAATGATCTTAGTGTTAAACCACATATTATGCATGCAGAAGCTCCCATGTTCTATCATTAATAAAAGCTTAACAAGCAAGGGACAGTTCCTTAAGACCTTGGAATGCTGCTGCCAACACACTGGGCTAGTTGGACGAACAGCCTGATCTAAGCATCTTTGTACCTTCCTAATTGCAGTATTTCCATGTACTTTATGCTTCTGAGGAGAGGAAGCATTTTAAGTAGACTTTCCCATCTTGATGCACTTATACTAGAGTAAATGTCATCCCATCACCAGCATATCCATTGAAAGGATTTCCAGGACAAGCTACACATGATTTATTGTAGGAATTCTCAATGTGTTTCTTGTTTTCACTTCTCTCTCTAGAGTTCTCCATCTACAATGAAAGAAAGGAGTCTCAGCAAACAAGATCCAGACAACAGAATGATGCTCTCCAACCTCTCCAGACTATATTTTGGAGCTGTTCAGAAAGCCATTGGTGTTTTCCACAAAACTCTTAGTGATAATCAGACTCCTGAAATCTTCATAGCCAAGAGCAAACTGATCATTATGGTGGGCCAAAAGTTGGTGGACACCTTGTGTCAGGAAGCACTTGAAAAGGCCAACCGAAATGACATCTTGCGTGGCAGCAGCAAATTTTGTGGCTTGCTGAAAAGCCTGGCGATTGCAACCAAAAATGCTGCAATGCAATATCCAAGTCCTGAGGCAGTGAACGAACTTCAGCACCACGCTGATGAATTATCTCAATTCACACAGCAATTTCGAGATACAATGGAATGAATGCATACTGGAAGAGATGAAAAGGCAACTTTAGATATAATGCTTGGATGGGATAAATGTACAAAGGTGTGCGGGTGGACATGTATGCTGACTCCCCTGCCTGTGGCCTTTTATACAACTCCAGCCAGTGTTGAGTGAGAGGCCTGCAAGAGTGTCTTCTCTCAGTGCTTCAACATGATTACAACCCTTTCTATTGTCAAGAATCCTGATATAACAGTATTCTGGGCAGAAGCTTCTATTTGCATCAATTAACTTGACATTCATCCTCAACATCCATACAGACATCCATCTTGAACATAGGCAGCTTGAGGTCATGGTTCAGTTTATGCAACTCCATTCCTCTTTTCTTTGTGTGCTCTGTTGAGGCATAATGTTTCAATAGGACTCTACAGTAGTGGGTTCACAAGAACAGTGTCGAATTTTTAGATGTGATAGGCTTTTTATTATTACAAAGCATGTGTGTCTGTCTGCCTGAAGATAACAGTACTGTAGCATCCTACCTCATAGGGATGTTGTGAGAATAAATATATGCGTTTAGTAAAAACTTTAAAGTCAACTGATGTAAAAAGACTAGGACTGTTCAGAGGGCTTGTTGTGAGTGCTCTGTTGCAACAGTGGGCAGGCTATTAAGGCCATTCTTGCAACCATTCATTTGGTGGGACAAACTCTGGTGGTCTCTCTAGGGTGGTGCAAATGATACTGTGATTAACCATGGTTACAGGTGTGTGGTAAAAATAGAAATTATTGGACAGGCTTCTGATTACTAACTGGTCTCAGCTCTGCTATTTATCTTCATTTCTCTCCTTTCTCACTTTCTTCTTGAGCCAACTCCTTTTAAAGAAGTACACTATCTTCATACAAACAAACATGTATTTTATTTACAATTCAAACAATAGCAGTGTTCACAAATAGGAGAAAGGACATTATTCTCTGTGAATGAGAGATAAAAAAGGGAAAGTAACAGAGACAACAAACAAAAGGGTGAGGTGAAGGGAATCTTCCAGAACCCCACAACCTCCAAGGGACTGCCTAACTTATATATATTAAGAAGGTACTACTACAATTAAGAGAGCCAGTTTGGCGTAGTGGTGTAGTGGTTAAGGCATCAGGCTAGAAACCAGGAGACCATAAGTTCTAGTCCTGCCTTAGGCACAAAGCCAGCTGGGTGAATTTGGGCTAGTCACTTTCTCTCAGGCCTAGGAAGGAGGCAAGGGTAAACCACTTCTGAAAAACCTTGCCAAGAAAACTGCAGAGACTTGTCCAGGCAGTCTCCAAGAATCGGACATGATTGAATGGATTTTTTTTTTAAAAGCTACAATTAATCCTTCCTTGTGCATGTAGGGTTGCTTAGCCCAACATCCAAATCATGAACTTGTGCATATTCTCATTATGTATGTGAACGGTATCCCAGATTTCAGGAATGAGATAGTATATTCCCAGATTTGACAGTGGTCAGATATACCTTTTTAAAAAAAACAGTGGAGATTTACAGGTGAAGCAGACAGAGGATGAGTATACATTCTATTACATGATCTCAGTCCTTAAAACCAAAAACAATTGCTTGGATGTATTAAGTAGGCAGAGAAGTGTGCAAAATGTTCCATCCCAGAATATTCTGATTGTGAAACATCTGTTCTGTTTCTTAAATGGTTTGGCTTCAAGGTGGGCTCATTCCACTTTCCACTCATGCCAGATCTGACCATTTCTGGGCCAATTGGAAAGGTGCATTTCAAGATCAGAATGGCTTACTTGTTCTATGACAGGTAAAAACCACTAAATGGGTGCAAAATATCCTATCATCCCATAAATGTACCATGTTTCATTTGGGGCAAGAGTATGTCTTGGGGGCTTGGATGGGTACACTCCTATCTGTGAGCTAGACAAAATCAGCTCCACATACAAGGGTCCATAGTACCTCTTCCCAGATGTTAACTGTTTATTTCAATCCTTGTAGCTTACACAAAAGTTATAATCCCCTTGCCAATAAATCAGGTCTTGTGCACTATATTACTATGAATAGACTGTGCTATTCATACTGCAAATAGCCA